>NW_028242020.1:600000-835244 GCF_964263255.1 Lissotriton vulgaris | reverse complement strand
AAATCTTTCTAGGCATCCACTGTCCCTAATCGTGCAAGAAAATTTCAATTGACTTGTTGAAATATTGCAATCACCCTTATTCAAAAACGAAATTTAAATCAACTTTTTAGCAGTAACACCCTCACATTTTTCATAAAACAAACACATTTTTTTCAGGAATCTACTCTCTGAAACCTAAAACTAATTAAAAAAAACATCTTTCTAGGCATCCACTCTCCCTAATCTTCCAAGAAAATTTCAATTAACTAGTTGAAATAATGCAATCATGCCTATCCTGAAGCTACATTTAAATAAACTTTTTAGCAGTAACACACTCATATTTTTCATAAAACAAACACATTTTTTTCAGGAATCAACTCTCTGGAACCTAAAACAAATATAAAAAAAACATCTTTCTATGCATCCACTCTCCCTAATCGTGCAAGAAAATTTCAATTAACTTGTTGAAATGATGCATTCACGCTTATCCTGAAACCAAATTTAAATCAACTTTTTTGCAGTAACACACTCACATTTTTCATGAAACAAATAATTTTTTTTTCAGGAATCCACTCTCTGGAACCTATAACGAATTTGTAAAAAACATCTTTCTAGGCATCCACTCTCCCTAATCTTGCAAGAAAATTTCAATTAACTTGTTGAAATATTGCAATCACCCTTATCCAAAAACGATATTTAAATCAACTTTTTTGCAGTAACACACTCACATTTTTCATAAAACAAACACATTTTTTTCAGGAATCTACTATCTGGAACCTAAAACTAATTTAAAAAAAACATCTTTCTAGGCATCCACTGTCCCTAAT
Organism: Lissotriton vulgaris; assembly: GCF_964263255.1. Lineage (NCBI taxonomy): Eukaryota > Metazoa > Chordata > Amphibia > Caudata > Salamandridae > Lissotriton > Lissotriton vulgaris. The sequence goes on along the minus strand of NW_028242020.1, from coordinate 834,438 downwards.
CGTGCAAGAAAATTTCAATTGACTTGTTGAAATATTGCAATCACCCTTATCCAAAAACGAAATTTAAATCAACATTTTAGCAGTAACACACTCACATTTTTCATAAAACAAACACATTTTTTTCAGGAATCTACTCTCTGGAACCTAAAACTAATTTAAAAAAAAATCTTTCTAGGCATCCACTGTCCCTAATCGTGCAAGAAAATTTCAATTGACTTGTTGAAGTATTGCAATCACCCTTATCCAAAAACGAAATTTAAATCAACTTTTTAGCAGTAACACACTCACATTTTTCATAAAACAAACACATTTTTTTCAGGAATCTACTCTCTGGAACCTAAAACTAATTTTAAAAAAACATCTTTCTAGGCATCCACTGTCCCTAATCGTGCAAGAAAATTTCAATTGACTTGTTGAAATATTGCAATCACCCTTATTCAAAAACGAAATTTAAATCAACTTTTTAGCAGTAACACACTCACATTTTTCATAAAACAAACACATTTTTTTCAGGAATCTACTCTCTGGAACCTAAAACTAATTTTAAAAAAACATCTTTCTAGGCATCCACTGTCCCTAATCGTACAAGAAAATTTCAATTGACTTGTTGAAATATTGCAATCACCCTTATTCAAAAACGAAATTTAAATCAACTTTTTAGCAGTAACACCCTCACATTTTTCATAAAACAAACACATTTTTTTCAGGAATCTACTCTCTGGAACCTAAAACTAATTTTAAAAAAACATCTTTCTAGGCATCCACTGTCCCTAATCGTGCAAGAAAATTTCAATTGACTTGTTGAAATATTGCAATCACCCTTATCCAAAAACGAAATTTAAATCAACATTTTAGCAGTAACACACTCACATTTTTCATAAAACAAACACATTTTTTTCAGGAATCTACTCTCTGGAACCTAAAACTAATTTAAAAAAAAATCTTTCTAGGCATCCACTGTCCCTAATCGTGCAAGAAAATTTCAATTGACTTGTTGAAGTATTGCAATCACCCTTATCCAAAAACGAAATTTAAATCAACTTTTTAGCAGTAACACACTCACATTTTTCATAAAACAAACACATTTTTTTCAGGAATCTACTCTCTGGAACCTAAAACTAATTTTAAAAAAACATCTTTCTAGGCATCCACTGTCCCTAATCGTGCAAGAAAATTTCAATTGACTTGTTGAAATATTGCAATCACCCTTATTCAAAAACGAAATTTAAATCAACTTTTTAGCAGTAACACACTCACATTTTTCATAAAACAAACACATTTTTTTCAGGAATCTACTCTCTGGAACCTAAAACTAATTTTAAAAAAACATCTTTCTAGGCATCCACTGTCCCTAATCGTACAAGAAAATTTCAATTGACTTGTTGAAATATTGCAATCACCCTTATTCAAAAACGAAATTTAAATCAACTTTTTAGCAGTAACACCCTCACATTTTTCATAAAACAAACACATTTTTTTCAGGAATCTACTCTCTGGAACCTAAAACTAATTTAAAAAAAAATCTTTCTAGGCATCCACTGTCCCTAATCGTGCAAGAAAATTTCAATTGACTTGTTGAAGTATTGCAATCACCCTTATCCAAAAACGAAATTTAAATCAACTTTTTAGCAGTAACACACTCACATTTTTCATAAAACAAACACATTTTTTTCAGGAATCTACTCTCTGGAACCTAAAACTAATTTTAAAAAAACATCTTTCTAGGCATCCACTGTCCCTAATCGTGCAAGAAAATTTCAATTGACTTGTTGAAATATTGCAATCACCCTTATCCAAAAACGAAATTTAAATCAACTTTTTAGCAGTAACACACTCACATTTTTCATAAAACAAACACATTTTTTCAGGAATCAACTCTCTGGAACCTAAAACAAATATAAAAAAAACATCTTTCTATGCATCCACTCTCCCTAATCGTGCAAGAAAATTTCAATTAACTAGTTGAAATAATGCAATCATGCCTATCCTGAAGCTAAATTTAAATACACTTTTTAGCAGTAACACACTCACATTTTTCATAAAACAAACACATTTTTTTCAGGAATCAACTCTCTGGAACCTAAAACAAATATAAAAAAAACATCTTTCTATGCATCCACTCTCCCTAATTGTGCAAGAAAATTTCAATTAACTTGTTGAAATGATGCATTCATGCTTATCCTGAAACTAAATTTAAATCAACTTTTTTGCAGTAACACACTCACATTTTTCATGAAACAAATAATTTTTTTTTCAGGAATCCACTCTCTGGAACCTATAACGAATTTGTAAAAAACATCTTTCTAGGCATCCACTCTCCCTAATCTTGCAAGAAAATTTCAATTAACTTGTTGAAATATTGCAATCACCCTTATCCAAAAACGATATTTAAATCAACTTTTTTGCAGTAACACACTCACATTTTTCATAAAACAAACACATTTTTTTCAGGAATCTACTCTCTGGAACCTAAAACTAATTTTAAAAAAACATCTTTCTAGGCATCCACTGTCCCTAATCGTGCAAGAAAATTTCAATTGACTTGTTGAAATATTGCAATCACCCTTATCCAAAAATGAAATTTAAATCAACTTTTTAGCAGTAACACACTCACATTTTTCATAAAACAAACACATTTTTTTCAGGAATCTACTCTCTGGAACCTAAAACTAATTTTAAAAAAACATCTTTCTAGGCATCCACTGTCCCTAATCGTACAAGAAAATTTCAATTGACTTGTTGAAATATTGCAATCACCCTTATTCAAAAACGAAATTTAAATCAACTTTTTAGCAGTAACACCCTCACATTTTTCATAAAACAAACACATTTTTTTCAGGAATCTACTCTCTGGAACCTAAAACTAATTTAAAAAAAAATCTTTCTAGGCATCCACTGTCCCTAATCGTGCAAGAAAATTTCAATTGACTTGTTGAAATGATGCATTCACGCTTATCCTGAAACTAAATTTAAATCAACTTTTTTGCAGTAACACACTCACATTTTTCATGAAACAAATCATTTTTTTTTCAGGAATCCACTCTCTGGAACCTATAACGAATTTGTAAAAAACATCTTTCTAGGCATCCACTCTCCCTAATCTTGCAAGAAAATTTCAATTAACTTGTTGAAATATTGCAATCACCCTTATCCAAAAACGATATTTAAATCAACTTTTTTGCAGTAACACACTCACATTTTTCATAAAACAAACACATTTTTTTCAGGAATCTACTCTCTGGAACCTAAAACTAATTTTAAAAAAACATCTTTCTAGGCATCCACTGTCCCTAATCGTGCAAGAAAATTTCAATTGACTTGTTGAAATATTGCAATCACCCTTATCCAAAAATGAAATTTAAATCAACTTTTTAGCAGTAACACACTCACATTTTTCATAAAACAAACACATTTTTTTCAGGAATCTACTCTCTGGAACCTAAAACTAATTTAAAAAAAAAATCTTTCTAGGCATCCACTGTCCCTAATCGTGCAAGAAAATTTCAATTGACTTGTTGAAATATTGCAATCACCCTTATTCAAAAACGAAATTTAAATCAACTTTTTAGCAGTAACACCCTCACATTTTTCATAAAACAAACACATTTTTTTCAGGAATCTACTCTCTGAAACCTAAAACTAATTAAAAAAAACATCTTTCTAGGCATCCACTCTCCCTAATCTTCCAAGAAAATTTCAATTAACTAGTTGAAATAATGCAATCATGCCTATCCTGAAGCTACATTTAAATAAACTTTTTAGCAGTAACACACTCATATTTTTCATAAAACAAACACATTTTTTTCAGGAATCAACTCTCTGGAACCTAAAACAAATATAAAAAAAACATCTTTCTATGCATCCACTCTCCCTAATCGTGCAAGAAAATTTCAATTAACTTGTTGAAATGATGCATTCACGCTTATCCTGAAACCAAATTTAAATCAACTTTTTTGCAGTAACACACTCACATTTTTCATGAAACAAATAATTTTTTTTTCAGGAATCCACTCTCTGGAACCTATAACGAATTTGTAAAAAACATCTTTCTAGGCATCCACTCTCCCTAATCTTGCAAGAAAATTTCAATTAACTTGTTGAAATATTGCAATCACCCTTATCCAAAAACGATATTTAAATCAACTTTTTTGCAGTAACACACTCACATTTTTCATAAAACAAACACATTTTTTTCAGGAATCTACTATCTGGAACCTAAAACTAATTTAAAAAAAACATCTTTCTAGGCATCCACTGTCCCTAATCGTGCAAGAAAATTTCAATTGACTTGTTGAAATATTGCAATCACCCTTATCCAAAAACGAAATTTAAATCAACATTTTAGCAGTAACACACTCACATTTTTCATAAAACAAACACATTTTTTTCAGGAATCTACTCTCTGGAACCTAAAACTAATTTAAAAAAAACATCTTTCTAGGCATCCACTGTCCCTAATCGTGCAAGAAAATTTCAATTGACTTGTTGAAATATTGCAATCACCCTTATCCAAAAATGAAATTTAAATCAACTTTTTAGCAGTAACACACTCACATTTTTCATAAAACAAACACATTTTTTTCAGGAATCTACTCTCTGGAACCTAAAACTAATTTTAAAAAAACATCTTTCTAGGCATCCACTGTCCCTAATCGTGCAAGAAAATTTCAATTGACTTGTTGAAATATTGCAATCACCCTTATTCAAAAACGAAATTTAAATCAACTTTTTAGCAGTAACACACTCACATTTTTCATAAAACAAACACATTTTTTTCAGGAATCTACTCTCTGGAACCTAAAACTAATTTTAAAAAAACATCTTTCTAGGCATCCACTGTCCCTAATCGTACAAGAAAATTTCAATTGACTTGTTGAAATATTGCAATCACCCTTATTCAAAAACGAAATTTAAATCAACTTTTTAGCAGTAACACCCTCACATTTTTCATAAAACAAACACATTTTTTTCAGGAATCTACTCTCTGGAACCTAAAACTAATTTAAAAAAAAATCTTTCTAGGCATCCACTGTCCCTAATCGTGCAAGAAAATTTCAATTGACTTGTTGAAGTATTGCAATCACCCTTATCCAAAAACGAAATTTAAATCAACTTTTTAGCAGTAACACACTCACATTTTTCATAAAACAAACACATTTTTTTCAGGAATCTACTCTCTGGAACCTAAAACTAATTTTAAAAAAACATCTTTCTAGGCATCCACTGTCCCTAATCGTGCAAGAAAATTTCAATTGACTTGTTGAAATATTGCAATCACCCTTATCCAAAAACGAAATTTAAATCAACTTTTTAGCAGTAACACACTCACATTTTTCATAAAACAAACACATTTTTTCAGGAATCAACTCTCTGGAACCTAAAACAAATATAAAAAAAACATCTTTCTATGCATCCACTCTCCCTAATCGTGCAAGAAAATTTCAATTAACTAGTTGAAATAATGCAATCATGCCTATCCTGAAGCTAAATTTAAATAAACTTTTTAGCAGTAACACACTCACATTTTTCATAAAACAAACACATTTTTTTCAGGAATCAACTCTCTGGAACCTAAAACAAATATAAAAAAAACATCTTTCTATGCATCCACTCTCCCTAATTGTGCAAGAAAATTTCAATTAACTTGTTGAAATGATGCATTCATGCTTATCCTGAAACTAAATTTAAATCAACTTTTTTGCAGTAACACACTCACATTTTTCATGAAACAAATAATTTTTTTTTCAGGAATCCACTCTCTGGAACCTATAACGAATTTGTAAAAAACATCTTTCTAGGCATCCACTCTCCCTAATCTTGCAAGAAAATTTCAATTAACTTGTTGAAATATTGCAATCACCCTTATCCAAAAACGATATTTAAATCAACTTTTTTGCAGTAACACACTCACATTTTTCATAAAACAAACACATTTTTTTCAGGAATCTACTCTCTGGAACCTAAAACTAATTTTAAAAAAACATCTTTCTAGGCATCCACTGTCCCTAATCGTGCAAGAAAATTTCAATTGACTTGTTGAAATATTGCAATCACCCTTATCCAAAAATGAAATTTAAATCAACTTTTTAGCAGTAACACACTCACATTTTTCATAAAACAAACACATTTTTTTCAGGAATCTACTCTCTGGAACCTAAAACTAATTTTAAAAAAACATCTTTCTAGGCATCCACTGTCCCTAATCGTACAAGAAAATTTCAATTGACTTGTTGAAATATTGCAATCACCCTTATTCAAAAACGAAATTTAAATCAACTTTTTAGCAGTAACACCCTCACATTTTTCATAAAACAAACACATTTTTTTCAGGAATCTACTCTCTGGAACCTAAAACTAATTTAAAAAAAAATCTTTCTAGGCATCCACTGTCCCTAATCGTGCAAGAAAATTTCAATTGACTTGTTGAAGTATTGCAATCACCCTTATCCAAAAACGAAATTTAAATCAACTTTTTAGCAGTAACACACTCACATTTTTCATAAAACAAACACATTTTTTTCAGGAATCTACTCTCTGGAACCTAAAACTAATTTTAAAAAAACATCTTTCTAGGCATCCACTGTCCCTAATCGTGCAAGAAAATTTCAATTGACTTGTTGAAATATTGCAATCACCCTTATCCAAAAACGAAATTTAAATCAACTTTTTAGCAGTAACACACTCACATTTTTCATAAAACAAACAAATTTTTTCAGGAATCAACTCTCTGGAACCTAAAACAAATATAAAAAAAACATCTTTCTATGCATCCACTCTCCCTAATCGTGCAAGAAAATTTCAATTAACTAGTTGAAATAATGCAATCATGCCTATCCTGAAGCTAAATTTAAATAAACTTTTTAGCAGTAACACACTCACATTTTTCATAAAACAAACACATTTTTTTCAGGAATCAACTCTTTGGAACCTAAAACAAATATAAAAAAACATCTTTCTATGCATCCACTCTCCCTAATCGTGCAAGAAAATTTCAATTAACTTGTTGAAATGATGCATTCATGCTTATCCTGAAACTAAATTTAAATCAACTTTTTTGCAGTAACACACTCACATTTTTCATGAAACAAATAATTTTTTTTTCAGGAATCCACTCTCTGGAACCTATAACTAATTTGTAAAAAACATCTTTCTAGGCATCCACTCTCCCTAATCTTGCAAGAAAATTTCAATTAACTTGTTGAAATATTGCAATCACCTTTATCCAAAAACGATATTTAAATCAACTTTTTTGCAGTAACACACTCACATTTTTCATAAAACAAACACATTTTTTTCAGGAATCTACTATCTGGAACCTAAAACTAATTTAAAAAAAACATCTTTCTAGGCATCCACTGTCCCTAATCGTGCAAGAAAATTTCAATTGACTTGTTGAAATATTGCAATCACCCTTATCCAAAAACGAAATTTAAATCAACATTTTAGCAGTAACACACTCACATTTTTCATAAAACAAACACATTTTTTTCAGGAATCTACTCTCTGGAACCTAAAACTAATTTAAAAAAAAATCTTTCTAGGCATCCACTGTCCCTAATCGTGCAAGAAAATTTCAATTGACTTGTTGAAGTATTGCAATCACCCTTATCCAAAAACGAAATTTAAATCAACTTTTTAGCAGTAACACACTCACATTTTTCATAAAACAAACACATTTTTTTCAGGAATCTACTCTCTGGAACCTAAAACTAATTTAAAAAAAACATCTTTCTAGGCATCCACTGTCCCTAATCGTGCAAGAAAATTTCAATTGACTTGTTGAAATATTGCAATCACCCTTATTCAAAAACGAAATTTAAATCAACTTTTTAGCAGTAACACACTCACATTTTTCATAAAACAAACACATTTTTTTCAGGAATCTACTCTCTGGAACCTAAAACTAATTTTAAAAAAACATCTTTCTAGGCATCCACTGTCCCTAATCGTACAAGAAAATTTCAATTGACTTGTTGAAATATTGCAATCACCCTTATTCAAAAACGAAATTTAAATCAACTTTTTAGCAGTAACACCCTCACATTTTTCATAAAACAAACACATTTTTTTCAGGAATCTACTCTCTGGAACCTAAAACTAATTTAAAAAAAAATCTTTCTAGGCATCCACTGTCCCTAATCGTGCAAGAAAATTTCAATTGACTTGTTGAAGTATTGCAATCACCCTTATCCAAAAACGAAATTTAAATCAACTTTTTAGCAGTAACACACTCACATTTTTCATAAAACAAACACATTTTTTTCAGGAATCTACTCTCTGGAACCTAAAACTAATTTTAAAAAAACATCTTTCTAGGCATCCACTGTCCCTAATCGTGCAAGAAAATTTCAATTGACTTGTTGAAATATTGCAATCACCCTTATCCAAAAACGAAATTTAAATCAACTTTTTAGCAGTAACACACTCACATTTTTCATAAAACAAACACATTTTTTCAGGAATCAACTCTCTGGAACCTAAAACAAATATAAAAAAAACATCTTTCTATGCATCCACTCTCCCTAATCGTGCAAGAAAATTTCAATTAACTAGTTGAAATAATGCAATCATGCCTATCCTGAAGCTAAATTTAAATAAACTTTTTAGCAGTAACACACTCACATTTTTCATAAAACAAACACATTTTTTTCAGGAATCAACTCTCTGGAACCTAAAACAAATATAAAAAAACATCTTTCTATGCATCCACTCTCCCTAATTGTGCAAGAAAATTTCAATTAACTTGTTGAAATGATGCATTCATGCTTATCCTGAAACTAAATTTAAATCAACTTTTTTGCAGTAACACACTCACATTTTTCATGAAACAAATAATTTTTTTTTCAGGAATCCACTCTCTGGAACCTATAACGAATTTGTAAAAAACATCTTTCTAGGCATCCACTCTCCCTAATCTTGCAAGAAAATTTCAATTAACTTGTTGAAATATTGCAATCACCCTTATCCAAAAACGATATTTAAATCAACTTTTTTGCAGTAACACACTCACATTTTTCATAAAACAAACACATTTTTTTCAGGAATCTACTCTCTGGAACCTAAAACTAATTTTAAAAAAACATCTTTCTAGGCATCCACTGTCCCTAATCGTGCAAGAAAATTTCAATTGACTTGTTGAAATATTGCAATCACCCTTATCCAAAAATGAAATTTAAATCAACTTTTTAGCAGTAACACACTCACATTTTTCATAAAACAAACACATTTTTTTCAGGAATCTACTCTCTGGAACCTAAAACTAATTTTAAAAAAACATCTTTCTAGGCATCCACTGTCCCTAATCGTACAAGAAAATTTCAATTGACTTGTTGAAATATTGCAATCACCCTTATTCAAAAACGAAATTTAAATCAACTTTTTAGCAGTAACACCCTCACATTTTTCATAAAACAAACACATTTTTTTCAGGAATCTACTCTCTGGAACCTAAAACTAATTTAAAAAAAAATCTTTCTAGGCATCCACTGTCCCTAATCGTGCAAGAAAATTTCAATTGACTTGTTGAAGTATTGCAATCACCCTTATCCAAAAACGAAATTTAAATCAACTTTTTAGCAGTAACACACTCACATTTTTCATAAAACAAACACATTTTTTTCAGGAATCTACTCTCTGGAACCTAAAACTAATTTTAAAAAAACATCTTTCTAGGCATCCACTGTCCCTAATCGTGCAAGAAAATTTCAATTGACTTGTTGAAATATTGCAATCACCCTTATCCAAAAACGAAATTTAAATCAACTTTTTAGCAGTAACACACTCACATTTTTCATAAAACAAACACATTTTTTCAGGAATCAACTCTCTGGAACCTAAAACAAATATAAAAAAAACATCTTTCTATGCATCCACTCTCCCTAATCGTGCAAGAAAATTTCAATTAACTAGTTGAAATAATGCAATCACGCCTATCCTGAAGCTAAATTTAAATAAACTTTTTAGCAGTAACACACTCACATTTTTCATAAAACAAACACATTTTTTTCAGGAATCAACTCTTTGGAACCTAAAACAAATATAAAAAAACATCTTTCTATGCATCCACTCTCCCTAATCGTGCAAGAAAATTTCAATTAACTTGTTGAAATGATGCATTCATGCTTATCCTGAAACTAAATTTAAATCAACTTTTTTGCAGTAACACACTCACATTTTTCATGAAACAAATAATTTTTTTTTCAGGAATCCACTCTCTGGAACCTATAACGAATTTGTAAAAAACATCTTTCTAGGCATCCACTCTCCCTAATCTTGCAAGAAAATTTCAATTAACTTGTTGAAATATTGCAATCACCCTTATCCAAAAACGATATTTAAATCAACTTTTTTGCAGTAACACACTCACATTTTTCATAAAACAAACACATTTTTTTCAGGAATCTACTATCTGGAACCTAAAACTAATTTAAAAAAAACATCTTTCTAGGCATCCACTGTCCCTAATCGTGCAAGAAAATTTCAATTGACTTGTTGAAATATTGCAATCACCCTTATCCAAAAACGAAATTTAAATCAACATTTTAGCAGTAACACACTCACATTTTTCATAAAACAAACACATTTTTTTCAGGAATCTACTCTCTGGAACCTAAAACTAATTTAAAAAAAAATCTTTCTAGGCATCCACTGTCCCTAATCGTGCAAGAAAATTTCAATTGACTTGTTGAAGTATTGCAATCACCCTTATCCAAAAACGAAATTTAAATCAACTTTTTAGCAGTAACACACTCACATTTTTCATAAAACAAACACATTTTTTTCAGGAATCTACTCTCTGGAACCTAAAACTAATTTTAAAAAAACATCTTTCTAGGCATCCACTGTCCCTAATCGTGCAAGAAAATTTCAATTGACTTGTTGAAATATTGCAATCACCCTTATTCAAAAACGAAATTTAAATCAACTTTTTAGCAGTAACACACTCACATTTTTCATAAAACAAACACATTTTTTTCAGGAATCTACTCTCTGGAACCTAAAACTAATTTTAAAAAAACATCTTTCTAGGCATCCACTGTCCCTAATCGTACAAGAAAATTTCAATTGACTTGTTGAAATATTGCAATCACCCTTATTCAAAAACGAAATTTAAATCAACTTTTTAGCAGTAACACCCTCACATTTTTCATAAAACAAACACATTTTTTTCAGGAATCTACTCTCTGGAACCTAAAACTAATTTAAAAAAAAATCTTTCTAGGCATCCACTGTCCCTAATCGTGCAAGAAAATTTCAATTGACTTGTTGAAGTATTGCAATCACCCTTATCCAAAAACGAAATTTAAATCAACTTTTTAGCAGTAACACACTCACATTTTTCATAAAACAAACACATTTTTTTCAGGAATCTACTCTCTGGAACCTAAAACTAATTTTAAAAAAACATCTTTCTAGGCATCCACTGTCCCTAATCGTGCAAGAAAATTTCAATTGACTTGTTGAAATATTGCAATCACCCTTATCCAAAAACGAAATTTAAATCAACTTTTTAGCAGTAACACACTCACATTTTTCATAAAACAAACACATTTTTTCAGGAATCAACTCTCTGGAACCTAAAACAAATATAAAAAAAACATCTTTCTATGCATCCACTCTCCCTAATCGTGCAAGAAAATTTCAATTAACTAGTTGAAATAATGCAATCATGCCTATCCTGAAGCTAAATTTAAATAAACTTTTTAGCAGTAACACACTCACATTTTTCATAAAACAAACACATTTTTTTCAGGAATCAACTCTCTGGAACCTAAAACAAATATAAAAAAAACATCTTTCTATGCATCCACTCTCCCTAATTGTGCAAGAAAATTTCAATTAACTTGTTGAAATGATGCATTCATGCTTATCCTGAAACTAAATTTAAATCAACTTTTTTGCAGTAACACACTCACATTTTTCATGAAACAAATAATTTTTTTTTCAGGAATCCACTCTCTGGAACCTATAACGAATTTGTAAAAAACATCTTTCTAGGCATCCACTCTCCCTAATCTTGCAAGAAAATTTCAATTAACTTGTTGAAATATTGCAATCACCCTTATCCAAAAACGATATTTAAATCAACTTTTTTGCAGTAACACACTCACATTTTTCATAAAACAAACACATTTTTTTCAGGAATCTACTCTCTGGAACCTAAAACTAATTTTAAAAAAACATCTTTCTAGGCATCCACTGTCCCTAATCGTGCAAGAAAATTTCAATTGACTTGTTGAAATATTGCAATCACCCTTATCCAAAAATGAAATTTAAATCAACTTTTTAGCAGTAACACACTCACATTTTTCATAAAACAAACACATTTTTTTCAGGAATCTACTCTCTGGAACCTAAAACTAATTTTAAAAAAACATCTTTCTAGGCATCCACTGTCCCTAATCGTACAAGAAAATTTCAATTGACTTGTTGAAATATTGCAATCACCCTTATTCAAAAACGAAATTTAAATCAACTTTTTAGCAGTAACACCCTCACATTTTTCATAAAACAAACACATTTTTTTCAGGAATCTACTCTCTGGAACCTAAAACTAATTTAAAAAAAAATCTTTCTAGGCATCCACTGTCCCTAATCGTGCAAGAAAATTTCAATTGACTTGTTGAAGTATTGCAATCACCCTTATCCAAAAACGAAATTTAAATCAACTTTTTAGCAGTAACACACTCACATTTTTCATAAAACAAACACATTTTTTTCAGGAATCTACTCTCTGGAACCTAAAACTAATTTTAAAAAAACATCTTTCTAGGCATCCACTGTCCCTAATCGTGCAAGAAAATTTCAATTGACTTGTTGAAATATTGCAATCACCCTTATCCAAAAACGAAATTTAAATCAACTTTTTAGCAGTAACACACTCACATTTTTCATAAAACAAACAAATTTTTTCAGGAATCAACTCTCTGGAACCTAAAACAAATATAAAAAAAACATCTTTCTATGCATCCACTCTCCCTAATCGTGCAAGAAAATTTCAATTAACTAGTTGAAATAATGCAATCATGCCTATCCTGAAGCTAAATTTAAATAAACTTTTTAGCAGTAACACACTCACATTTTTCATAAAACAAACACATTTTTTTCAGGAATCAACTCTTTGGAACCTAAAACAAATATAAAAAAACATCTTTCTATGCATCCACTCTCCCTAATCGTGCAAGAAAATTTCAATTAACTTGTTGAAATGATGCATTCATGCTTATCCTGAAACTAAATTTAAATCAACTTTTTTGCAGTAACACACTCACATTTTTCATGAAACAAATAATTTTTTTTTCAGGAATCCACTCTCTGGAACCTATAACTAATTTGTAAAAAACATCTTTCTAGGCATCCACTCTCCCTAATCTTGCAAGAAAATTTCAATTAACTTGTTGAAATATTGCAATCACCTTTATCCAAAAACGATATTTAAATCAACTTTTTTGCAGTAACACACTCACATTTTTCATAAAACAAACACATTTTTTTCAGGAATCTACTATCTGGAACCTAAAACTAATTTAAAAAAAACATCTTTCTAGGCATCCACTGTCCCTAATCGTGCAAGAAAATTTCAATTGACTTGTTGAAATATTGCAATCACCCTTATCCAAAAACGAAATTTAAATCAACATTTTAGCAGTAACACACTCACATTTTTCATAAAACAAACACATTTTTTTCAGGAATCTACTCTCTGGAACCTAAAACTAATTTAAAAAAAAATCTTTCTAGGCATCCACTGTCCCTAATCGTGCAAGAAAATTTCAATTGACTTGTTGAAGTATTGCAATCACCCTTATCCAAAAACGAAATTTAAATCAACTTTTTAGCAGTAACACACTCACATTTTTCATAAAACAAACACATTTTTTTCAGGAATCTACTCTCTGGAACCTAAAACTAATTTTAAAAAAACATCTTTCTAGGCATCCACTGTCCCTAATCGTGCAAGAAAATTTCAATTGACTTGTTGAAATATTGCAATCACCCTTATTCAAAAACGAAATTTAAATCAACTTTTTAGCAGTAACACACTCACATTTTTCATAAAACAAACACATTTTTTTCAGGAATCTACTCTCTGGAACCTAAAACTAATTTTAAAAAAACATCTTTCTAGGCATCCACTGTCCCTAATCGTACAAGAAAATTTCAATTGACTTGTTGAAATATTGCAATCACCCTTATTCAAAAACGAAATTTAAATCAACTTTTTAGCAGTAACACCCTCACATTTTTCATAAAACAAACACATTTTTTTCAGGAATCTACTCTCTGGAACCTAAAACTAATTTAAAAAAAAATCTTTCTAGGCATCCACTGTCCCTAATCGTGCAAGAAAATTTCAATTGACTTGTTGAAGTATTGCAATCACCCTTATCCAAAAACGAAATTTAAATCAACTTTTTAGCAGTAACACACTCACATTTTTCATAAAACAAACACATTTTTTTCAGGAATCTACTCTCTGGAACCTAAAACTAATTTTAAAAAAACATCTTTCTAGGCATCCACTGTCCCTAATCGTGCAAGAAAATTTCAATTGACTTGTTGAAATATTGCAATCACCCTTATCCAAAAACGAAATTTAAATCAACTTTTTAGCAGTAACACACTCACATTTTTAATAAAACAAACACATTTTTTCAGGAATCAACTCTCTGGAACCTAAAACAAATATAAAAAAAACATCTTTCTATGCATCCACTCTCCCTAATCGTGCAAGAAAATTTCAATTAACTAGTTGAAATAATGCAATCATGCCTATCCTGAAGCTAAATTTAAATAAACTTTTTAGCAGTAACACACTCACATTTTTCATAAAACAAACACATTTTTTTCAGGAATCAACTCTCTGGAACCTAAAACAAATATAAAAAAACATCTTTCTATGCATCCACTCTCCCTAATTGTGCAAGAAAATTTCAATTAACTTGTTGAAATGATGCATTCATGCTTATCCTGAAACTAAATTTAAATCAACTTTTTTGCAGTAACACACTCACATTTTTCATGAAACAAATAATTTTTTTTTCAGGAATCCACTCTCTGGAACCTATAACGAATTTGTAAAAAACATCTTTCTAGGCATCCACTCTCCCTAATCTTGCAAGAAAATTTCAATTAACTTGTTGAAATATTGCAATCACCCTTATCCAAAAACGATATTTAAATCAACTTTTTTGCAGTAACACACTCACATTTTTCATAAAACAAACACATTTTTTTCAGGAATCTACTCTCTGGAACCTAAAACTAATTTTAAAAAAACATCTTTCTAGGCATCCACTGTCCCTAATCGTGCAAGAAAATTTCAATTGACTTGTTGAAATATTGCAATCACCCTTATCCAAAAATGAAATTTAAATCAACTTTTTAGCAGTAACACACTCACATTTTTCATAAAACAAACACATTTTTTTCAGGAATCTACTCTCTGGAACCTAAAACTAATTTTAAAAAAACATCTTTCTAGGCATCCACTGTCCCTAATCGTACAAGAAAATTTCAATTGACTTGTTGAAATATTGCAATCACCCTTATTCAAAAACGAAATTTAAATCAACTTTTTAGCAGTAACACCCTCACATTTTTCATAAAACAAACACATTTTTTTCAGGAATCTACTCTCTGGAACCTAAAACTAATTTAAAAAAAAATCTTTCTAGGCATCCACTGTCCCTAATCGTGCAAGAAAATTTCAATTGACTTGTTGAAGTATTGCAATCACCCTTATCCAAAAACGAAATTTAAATCAACTTTTTAGCAGTAACACACTCACATTTTTCATAAAACAAACACATTTTTTTCAGGAATCTACTCTCTGGAACCTAAAACTAATTTTAAAAAAACATCTTTCTAGGCATCCACTGTCCCTAATCGTGCAAGAAAATTTCAATTGACTTGTTGAAATATTGCAATCACCCTTATCCAAAAACGAAATTTAAATCAACTTTTTAGCAGTAACACACTCACATTTTTCATAAAACAAACACATTTTTTCAGGAATCAACTCTCTGGAACCTAAAACAAATATAAAAAAAACATCTTTCTATGCATCCACTCTCCCTAATCGTGCAAGAAAATTTCAATTAACTAGTTGAAATAATGCAATCACGCCTATCCTGAAGCTAAATTTAAATAAACTTTTTAGCAGTAACACACTCACATTTTTCATAAAACAAACACATTTTTTTCAGGAATCAACTCTTTGGAACCTAAAACAAATATAAAAAAACATCTTTCTATGCATCCACTCTCCCTAATCGTGCAAGAAAATTTCAATTAACTTGTTGAAATGATGCATTCATGCTTATCCTGAAACTAAATTTAAATCAACTTTTTTGCAGTAACACACTCACATTTTTCATGAAACAAATAATTTTTTTTTCAGGAATCCACTCTCTGGAACCTATAACTAATTTGTAAAAAACATCTTTCTAGGCATCCACTCTCCCTAATCTTGCAAGAAAATTTCAATTAACTTGTTGAAATATTGCAATCACCTTTATCCAAAAACGATATTTAAATCAACTTTTTTGCAGTAACACACTCACATTTTTCATAAAACAAACACATTTTTTTCAGGAATCTACTCTCTGGAACCTAAAACTAATTTTAAAAAAACATCTTTCTAGGCATCCACTGTCCCTAATCGTGCAAGAAAATTTCAATTGACTTGTTGAAATATTGCAATCACCCTTATCCAAAAACGAAATTTAAATCAACATTTTAGCAGTAACACACTCACATTTTTCATAAAACAAACACATTTTTTTCAGGAATCTACTCTCTGAAACCTAATACTAATTTAAAAAAGAAATCTTTCTATGCATCCACTGTCCCTAATCGTGCAAGAAAATTTCAATTGACTTGTTGAAGTATTGCAATCACCCTTATCCAAAAACGAAATTTAAATCAACTTTTTAGCAGTAACACACTCACATTTTTCATAAAACAAACACTTTTTTTTCAGGAATCTACTCTCTGGAACCTAAAACTAATTTTAAAAAAACATCTTTCTAGGCATCCACTGTCCCTAATCGTGCAAGAAAATTTCAATTGACTTGTTGAAATATTGCAATCACCCTTATCCAAAAACGAAATTTAAATCAACTTTTTAGCAGTAACACACTCACATTTTTCATAAAACAAACACATTTTTTTCAGGAATCTACTCTCTGAAACCTAAAACTAATTTTAAAAAAATATCTTTCTAGGCATCCACTGTCCCTAATCGTGCAAGAAAATTTCAATTGACTTGTTGAAATATTGCAATCACCCTTATTCAAAAACGAAATTTAAATCAACTTTTTAGCAGTAACACCCTCACATTTTTCATAAAACAAACACATTTTTTTCAGGAATCTACTCTCTGAAACCTAAAACTAATTAAAAAAAACATCTTTCTAGGCATCCACTCTCCCTAATCTTCCAAGAAAATTTCAATTAACTAGTTGAAATAATGCAATCATGCCTATCCTGAAGCTACATTTAAATAAACTTTTTAGCAGTAACACACTCATATTTTTCATAAAACAAACACATTTTTTTCAGGAATCAACTCTCTGGAACCTAAAACAAATATAAAAAAAAGATCTTTCTATGCATCCACTCTCCCTAATCGTGCAAGAAAATTTCAATTAACTTGTTGAAATGATGCATTCACGCTTATCCTGAAACTAAATTTAAATCAACTTTTTTGCAGTAACACACTCACATTTTTCATGAAACAAATCATTTTTTTTTCAGGAATCCACTCTCTGGAACCTATAACGAATTTGTAAAAAACATCTTTCTAGGCATCCACTCTCCCTAATCTTGCAAGAAAATTTCAATTAACTTGTTGAAATATTGCAATCACCCTTATCCAAAAACGATATTTAAATCAACTTTTTTGCAGTAACACACTCACATTTTTCATAAAACAAACACATTTTTTTCAGGAATCTACTCTCTGGAACCTAAAACTAATTTTAAAAAAACATCTTTCTAGGCATCCACTGTCCCTAATCGTGCAAGAAAATTTCAATTGACTTGTTGAAATATTGCAATCACCCTTATCCAAAAATGAAATTTAAATCAACTTTTTAGCAGTAACACACTCACATTTTTCATAAAACAAACACATTTTTTTCAGGAATCTACTCTCTGGAACCTAAAACTAATTTTAAAAAAACATCTTTCTAGGCATCCACTGTCCCTAATCGTACAAGAAAATTTCAATTGACTTGTTGAAATATTGCAATCACCCTTATTCAAAAACGAAATTTAAATAAACTTTTTAGCAGTAACACCCTCACATTTTTCATAAAACAAACACATTTTTTTCAGGAATCTACTCTCTGGAACCTAAAACTAATTTAAAAAAAAATCTTTCTAGGCATCCACTGTCCCTAATCGTGCAAGAAAATTTCAATTGACTTGTTGAAGTATTGCAATCACCCTTATCCAAAAACGAAATTTAAATCAACTTTTTAGCAGTAACACACTCACATTTTTCATAAAACAAACACATTTTTTTCAGGAATCTACTCTCTGGAACCTAAAACTAATTTAAAAAAAACATCTTTCTAGGCATCCACTGTCCCTAATCGTGCAAGAAAATTTCAATTGACTTGTTGAAATATTGCAATCACCCTTATCCAAAAACGAAATTTAAATCAACTTTTTAGCAGTAACACACTCACATTTTTCATAAAACAAACACATTTTTTCAGGAATCAACTCTCTGGAACCTAAAACAAATATAAAAAAACATCTTTCTATGCATCCACTCTCCCTAATCGTGCAAGAAAATTTCAATTAACTAGTTGAAATAATGCAATCATGCCTATCCTGAAGCTAAATTTAAATAAACTTTTTAGCAGTAACACACTCACATTTTTCATAAAACAAACACATTTTTTTCAGGAATCAACTCTCTGGAACCTAAAACAAATATAAAAAAAATCTTTCTATGCATCCACTCTCCCTAATCGTGCAAGAAAATTTCAATTAACTTGTTGAAATGATGCATTCATGCTTATCCTGAAACTAAATTTAAATCAACTTTTTTGCAGTAACATACTCACATTTTTCATGAAACAAATAATTTTTTTTTCAGGAATCCACTCTCTGGAACCTATAACGAATTTGTAAAAAACATCTTTCTAGGCATCCACTCTCCCTAATCTTGCAAGAAAATTTCAATTAACTTGTTGAAATATTGCAATCACCTTTATCCAAAAACGATATTTAAATCAACTTTTTTGCAGTAACACACTCACATTTTTCATAAAACAAACACATTTTTTTCAGGAATCTACTATCTGGAACCTAAAACTAATTTAAAAAAAACATCTTTCGAGGCATCCACTGTCCCTAATCGTGCAAGAAAATTTCAATTGACTTGTTGAAATATTGCAATCACCCTTATCCAAAAACGAAATTTAAATCAACATTTTAGCAGTAACACACTCACATTTTTCATAAAACAAACACATTTTTTTCAGGAATCTACTCTCTGGAACCTAAAACTAATTTAAAAAAAAAAACATCTTTCTAGGCATCCACTGTCCCTAAATGTGCAAGAAAATTTCAATTGACTTGTTGAAATATTGCAATCACCCTTATTCAAAAACGAAATTTAAATCAACTTTTTAGCAGTAACACACTCACATTTTTCATAAAACAAACACATTTTTTTCAGGAATCTACTCTCTGGAACCTAAAACTAATTTTAAAAAAACATCTTTCTAGGCATCCACTGTCCCTAATCGTACAAGAAAATTTCAATTGACTTGTTGAAATATTGCAATCACCCTTATTCAAAAACGAAATTTAAATCAACTTTTTAGCAGTAACACCCTCACATTTTTCATAAAACAAACACATTTTTTTCAGGAATCTACTCTCTGAAACCTAATACTAATTTAAAAAAGAAATCTTTCTATGCATCCACTGTCCCTAACCGTGCAAGAAAATTTCAATTCACTTGTTGAAGTATTGCAATCACCCTTATCCAAAAACGAAATTTAAATCAACTTTTTAGCAGTAACACACTCACATTTTTCATAAAACAAACACATTTTTTTCAGGAATCTACTCTCTGGAACCTAAAACTAATTTAAAAAAAACATCTTTCTAGACATCCACTGTCCCTAATCGTGCAAGAAAATTTCAATTGACTTGTTGAAGTATTGCAATCACCCTTACCCAAAAACGAAATTTAAATCAACTTTTTAGCAGTAACACACTCACATTTTTCATAAAACAAACACATTTTTTTCAGGAATCTACTCTCTGGAACCTAAAACTAATTTAAAAAAAACATCTTTCTAGGCATCCACTGTCCCTAATCGTGCAAGAAAATTTCAATTGACTTGTTGAAATATTGCAATCACCCTTATCCAAAAACGAAATTTAAATCAACTTTTTAGCAGTAACACACTCACATTTTTCATAAAACAAACACATTTTTTCAGGAATCAACTCTCTGGAACCTAAAACAAATATAAAAAAACATCTTTCTATGCATCCACTCTCCCTAATCGTGCAAGAAAATTTCAATTAACTTGTTGAAATGATGCATTCACGCTTATCCTGAAACTAAATTTAAATCAACTTTTTTGCAGTAACACACTCACATTTTTCATGAAACAAATAATTTTTTTTTCAGGAATCCACTCTCTGGAACCTATAACGAATTTGTAAAAAACATCTTTCTAGGCATCCACTCTCCCTAATCTTGCAAGAAAATTTCAATTAACTTGTTGAAATATTGCAATCACCCTTATCCAAAAACGATATTTAAATCAACTTTTTTGCAGTAACACACTCACATTTTTCATAAAACAAACACATTTTTTTCAGGAATCTACTCTCTGGAACCTAAAACTAATTTTAAAAAAACATCTTTCTAGGCATCCACTGTCCCTAATCGTGCAAGAAAATTTCAATTGACTTGTTGAAATATTGCAATCACCCTTATCCAAAAATGAAATTTAAATCAACTTTTTAGCAGCAACACACTCATATTTTTCATAAAACAAACACATTTTTTTCAGGAATCTACTCTCTGGAACCTAAAACTAATTTTAAAAAAACATCTTTCTAGGCATCCACTGTCCCTAATCGTGCAAGAAAATTTCAATTGACTTGTTGAAATATTGCAATCACCCTTATTCAAAAACGAAATTTAAATCAACTTTTTAGCAGTAACACCCTCACATTTTTCATAAAACAAACACATTTTTTTCAGGAATCTACTCTCTGAAACCTAATACTAATTTAAAAAAGAAATCTTTCTATGCATCCACTGTCCCTAATCGTGCAAGAAAATTTCAATTGACTTGTTGAAGTATTGCAATCACCCTTATCCAAAAACGAAATTTAAATCAACTTTTTAGCAGTAACACACTCACATTTTTCATAAAACAAACACATTTTTTTCAGGAATCTACTCTCTGGAACCTAAAACTAATTTTAAAAAAACATCTTTCTAGGCATCCACTGTCCCTAATCGTGCAAGAAAATTTCAATTGACTTGTTGAAATATTGCAATCACCCTTATCCAAAAACGAAATTTAAATCAACTTTTTAGCAGTAACACACTCACATTTTTCATAAAACAAACACATTTTTTTCAGGAATCTACTCTCTGAAACCTAAAACTAATTTTAAAAAAATATCTTTCTAGGCATCCACTGTCCCTAATCGTGCAAGAAAATTTCAATTAACTAGTTGAAATAATGCAATCATGCCTATCCTGAAGCTACATTTAAATAAACTTTTTAGCAGTAACACACTCATATTTTTCATAAAACAAACACATTTTTTTCAGGAATCAACTCTCTGGAACCTAAAACAAATATAAAAAAAAGATCTTTCTATGCATCCACTCTCCCTAATCGTGCAAGAAAATTTCAATTAACTTGTTGAAATGATGCATTCACGCTTATCCTGAAACTAAATTTAAATCAACTTTTTTGCAGTAACACACTCACATTTTTCATGAAACAAATCATTTTTTTTTCAGGAATCCACTCTCTGGAACCTATAACGAATTTGTAAAAAACATCTTTCTAGGCATCCACTCTCCCTAATCTTGCAAGAAAATTTCAATTAACTTGTTGAAATATTGCAATCACCCTTATCCAAAAACGATATTTAAATCAACTTTTTTGCAGTAACACACTCACATTTTTCATAAAACAAACACATTTTTTTCAGGAATCTACTCTCTGGAACCTAAAACTAATTTTAAAAAAACATCTTTCTAGGCATCCACTGTCCCTAATCGTGCAAGAAAATTTCAATTGACTTGTTGAAATATTGCAATCACCCTTATCCAAAAATGAAATTTAAATCAACTTTTTAGCAGTAACACACTCACATTTTTCATAAAACAAACACATTTTTTTCAGGAATCTACTCTCTGGAACCTAAAACTAATTTTAAAAAAAAATCTTTCTAGGCATCCACTGTCCCTAATCGTACAAGAAAATTTCAATTGACTTGTTGAAATATTGCAATCACCCTTATTCAAAAACGAAATTTAAATCAACTTTTTAGCAGTAACACCCTCACATTTTTCATAAAACAAACACATTTTTTTCAGGAATCTACTCTCTGGAACCTAAAACTAATTTAAAAAAAAATCTTTCTAGGCATCCACTGTCCCTAATCGTGCAAGAAAATTTCAATTGACTTGTTGAAGTATTGCAATCACCCTTATCCAAAAACGAAATTTAAATCAACTTTTTAGCAGTAACACACTCACATTTTTCATAAAACAAAAACATTTTTTTCAGGAATCTACTCTCTGGAACCTAAAACTAATTTAAAAAAAATATCTTTCTAGGCATCCACTGTCCCTAATCGTGCAAGAAAATTTCAATTGACTTGTTGAAATATTGCAATCACCCTTATCCAAAAACGAAATTTAAATCAACTTTTTAGCAGTAACACACTCACATTTTTCATAAAACAAACACATTTTTTCAGGAATCAACTCTCTGGAACCTAAAACAAATATAAAAAAAACATCTTTCTATGCATCCACTCTCCCTAATCGTGCAAGAAAATTTCAATTAACTTGTTGAAATGATGCATTCATGCTTATCCTGAAACTAAATTTAAATCAACTTTTTTGCAGTAACATACTCACATTTTTCATGAAACAAATAATTTTTTTTTCAGGAATCCACTCTCTGGAACCTATAACGAATTTGTAAAAAACATCTTTCTAGGCATCCACTCTCCCTAATCTTGCAAGAAAATTTCAATTAACTTGTTGAAATATTGCAATCACCTTTATCCAAAAACGATATTTAAATCAACTTTTTTGCAGTAACACACTCACATTTTTCATAAAACAAACACATTTTTTTCAGGAATCTACTATCTGGAACCTAAAACTAATTTTAAAAAAACATCTTTCTAGGCATCCACTGTCCCTAATCGTACAAGAAAATTTCAATTGACTTGTTGAAATATTGCAATCACCCTTATTCAAAAACGAAATTTAAATCAACTTTTTAGCAGTAACACCCTCACATTTTTCATAAAACAAACACATTTTTTTCAGGAATCTACTCTCTGAAACCTAATACTAATTTAAAAAAGAAATCTTTCTATGCATCCACTGTCCCTAACCGTGCAAGAAAATTTCAATTCACTTGTTGAAGTATTGCAATCACCCTTATCCAAAAACGAAATTTAAATCAACTTTTTAGCAGTAACACACTCACATTTTTCATAAAACAAACACATTTTTTTCAGGAATCTACTCTCTGGAACCTAAAACTAATTTAAAAAAAACATCTTTCTAGACATCCACTGTCCCTAATCGTGCAAGAAAATTTCAATTGACTTGTTGAAGTATTGCAATCACCCTTACCCAAAAACGAAATTTAAATCAACTTTTTAGCAGTAACACACTCACATTTTTCATAAAACAAACACATTTTTTTCAGGAATCTACTCTCTGGAACCTAAAACTAATTTAAAAAAAACATCTTTCTAGGCATCCACTGTCCCTAATCGTGCAAGAAAATTTCAATTGACTTGTTGAAATATTGCAATCACCCTTATCCAAAAACGAAATTTAAATCAACTTTTTAGCAGTAACACACTCACATTTTTCATAAAACAAACACATTTTTTCAGGAATCAACTCTCTGGAACCTAAAACAAATATAAAAAAAACATCTTTTTATGCATCCACTCTCCCTAATCGTGCAAGAAAATTTCAATTAACTTGTTGAAATGATGCATTCACGCTTATCCTGAAACTAAATTTAAATCAACTTTTTTGCAGTAACACACTCACATTTTTCATGAAACAAATAATTTTTTTTTCAGGAATCCACTCTCTGGAACCTATAACGAATTTGTAAAAAACATCTTTCTAGGCATCCACTCTCCCTAATCTTGCAAGAAAATTTCAATTAACTTGTTGAAATATTGCAATCACCCTTATCCAAAAACAATATTTAAATCAACTTTTTTGCAGTAACACACTCACATTTTTCATAAAACAAACACATTTTTTTCAGGAATCTACTCTCTGGAACCTAAAACTAATTTTAAAAAAACATCTTTCTAGGCATCCACTGTCCCTAATCGTGCAAGAAAATTTCAATTGACTTGTTGAAATATTGCAATCACCCATATCCAAAAATGAAATTTAAATCAACTTTTTAGCAGCAACACACTCACATTTTTCATAAAACAAACACATTTTTTTCAGGAATCTACTCTCTGGAACCTAAAACTAATTTTAAAAAAACATCTTTCTAGGCATCCACTGTCCCTAATCGTGCAAGAAAATTTCAATTGACTTGTTGAAATATTGCAATCACCCTTATTCAAAAACGAAATTTAAATCAACTTTTTAGCAGTAACACCCTCACATTTTTCATAAAACAAACACATTTTTTTCAGGAATCTACTCTCTGAAACCTAATACTAATTTAAAAAAGAAATCTTTCTATGCATCCACTGTCCCTAATCGTGCAAGAAAATTTCAATTGACTTGTTGAAGTATTGCAATCACCCTTATCCAAAAACGAAATTTAAATCAACTTTTTAGCAGTAACACACTCACATTTTTCATAAAACAAACACATTTTTTTCAGGAATCTACTCTCTGGAACCTAAAACTAATTTTAAAAAAACATCTTTCTAGGCATCCACTGTCCCTAATCGTGCAAGAAAATTTCAATTGACTTGTTGAAATATTGCAATCACCCTTATCCAAAAACGAAATTTAAATCAACTTTTTAGCAGTAACACACTCACATTTTTCATAAAACAAACACATTTTTTTCAGGAATCTACTCTCTGAAACCTAAAACTAATTTTAAAAAAATATCTTTCTAGGCATCCACTGTCCCTAATCGTGCAAGAAAATTTCAATTGACTTGTTGAAATATTGCAATCACCCTTATTCAAAAACGAAATTTAAATCAACTTTTTAGCAGTAACACCCTCACATTTTTCATAAAACAAACACATTTTTTTCAGGAATCTACTCTCTGAAACCTAAAACTAATTAAAAAAAACATCTTTCTAGGCATCCACTCTCCCTAATCTTCCAAGAAAATTTCAATTAACTAGTTGAAATAATGCAATCATGCCTATCCTGAAATTACATTTAAATAAACTTTTTAGCAGTAACACACTCATATTTTTCATAAAACAAACACATTTTTTTCAGGAATCAACTCTCTGGAACCTAAAACAAATATAAAAAAAAGATCTTTCTATGCATCCACTCTCCCTAATCGTGCAAGAAAATTTCAATTAACTTGTTGAAATGATGCATTCACGCTTATCCTGAAACTAAATTTAAATCAACTTTTTTGCAGTAACACACTCACATTTTTCATGAAACAAATCATTTTTTTTTCAGGAATCCACTCTCTGGAACCTATAACGAATTTGTAAAAAACATCTTTCTAGGCATCCACTCTCCCTAATCTTGCAAGAAAATTTCAATTAACTTGTTGAAATATTGCAATCACCCTTATCCAAAAACGATATTTAAATCAACTTTTTTGCAGTAACACACTCACATTTTTCATAAAACAAACACATTTTTTTCAGGAATCTACTCTCTGGAACCTAAAACTAATTTTAAAAAAACATCTTTCTAGGCATCCACTGTCCCTAATCGTGCAAGAAAATTTCAATTGACTTGTTGAAATATTGCAATCACCCTTATCCAAAAATGAAATTTAAATCAACTTTTTAGCAGTAACACACTCACATTTTTCATAAAACAAACACATTTTTTTCAGGAATCTACTCTCTGGAACCTAAAACTAATTTTAAAAAAAAATCTTTCTAGGCATCCACTGTCCCTAATCGTACAAGAAAATTTCAATTGACTTGTTGAAATATTGCAATCACCCTTATTCAAAAACGAAATTTAAATCAACTTTTTAGCAGTAACACCCTCACATTTTTCATAAAACAAACACATTTTTTCAGGAATCTACTCTCTGGAACCTAAAACTAATTTAAAAAAAAATCTTTCTAGGCATCCACTGTCCCTAATCGTGCAAGAAAATTTCAATTGACTTGTTGAAGTATTGCAATCACCCTTATCCAAAAACGAAATTTAAATCAACTTTTTAGCAGTAACACACTCACATTTTTCATAAAACAAAAACATTTTTTTCAGGAATCTACTCTCTGGAACCTAAAACTAATTTAAAAAAAATATCTTTCTAGGCATCCACTGTCCCTAATCGTGCAAGAAAATTTCAATTGACTTGTTGAAATATTGCAATCACCCTTATCCAAAAACGAAATTTAAATCAACTTTTTAGCAGTAACACACTCACATTTTTCATAAAACAAACACATTTTTTCAGGAATCAACTCTCTGGAACCTAAAACAAATATAAAAAAAACATCTTTCTATGCATCCACTCTCCCTAATCGTGCAAGAAAATTTCAATTAACTTGTTGAAATGATGCATTCATGCTTATCCTGAAACTAAATTTAAATCAACTTTTTTGCAGTAACATACTCACATTTTTCATGAAACAAATAATTTTTTTTTCAGGAATTCACTCTCTGGAACCTATAACGAATTTGTAAAAAACATCTTTCTAGGCATCCACTCTCCCTAATCTTGCAAGAAAATTTCAATTAACTTGTTGAAATATTGCAATCACCTTTATCCAAAAACGATATTTAAATCAACTTTTTTGCAGTAACACACTCACATTTTTCATAAAACAAACACATTTTTTTCAGGAATCTACTATCTGGAACCTAAAACTAATTTTAAAAAAACATCTTTCTAGGCATCCACTGTCCCTAATCGTGCAAGAAAATTTCAGTTGACTTGTTGAAATATTGCAATCACCCTTATCCAAAAACGAAATTTAAATCAACATTTTAGCAGTAACACACTCACATTTTTCATAAAACAAACACATTTATTTCAGGAATCTACTCTCTGGAACCTAAAACTAATTTAAAAAAAAGACATCTTTCTAGGCATCCACTGTCCCTAATCGTGCAAGAAAATTTCAATTCACTTGTTGAAATATTGCAATCACCCTTATTCAAAAACGAAATTTAAATCAACTTTTTAGCAGTAACACACTCACATTTTTCATAAAACAAACACATTTTTTTCAGGAATCTACTCTCTGAAACCTAATACTAATTTAAAAAAGAAATCTTTCTATGCATCCACTGTCCCTAACCGTGCAAGAAAATTTCAATTCACTTGTTGAAGTATTGCAATCACCCTTATCCAAAAACGAAATTTAAATCAACTTTTTAGCAGTAACACACTCACATTTTTCATAAAACA
The DNA here is from genome assembly GCF_964263255.1 of Lissotriton vulgaris. NCBI lineage: Eukaryota > Metazoa > Chordata > Amphibia > Caudata > Salamandridae > Lissotriton > Lissotriton vulgaris. Next base: position 806,608 of record NW_028242020.1, on the reverse strand, counting down.
AACACATTTTTTTCAGGAATCTACTCTCTGGAACCTAAAACTAATTAAAAAAAACATCTTTCTAGGCATCCACTCTCCCTAATCTTCCAAGAAAATTTCAATTAACTAGTTGAAATAATGCAATCATGCCTATCCTGAAGCTACATTTAAATAAACTTTTTAGCAGTAACACACTCATATTTTTCATAAAACAAACACATTTTTTTCAGGAATCAACTCTCTGGAACCTAAAACAAATATAAAAAAAACATCTTTCTATGCATCCACTCTCCCTAATCGTGCAAGAAAATTTCAATTAACTTGTTGAAATGATGCATTCACGCTTATCCTGAAACCAAATTTAAATCAACTTTTTTGCAGTAACACACTCACATTTTTCATGAAACAAATAATTTTTTTTTCAGGAATCCACTCTCTGGAACCTATAACGAATTTGTAAAAAACATCTTTCTAGGCATCCACTCTCCCTAATCTTGCAAGAAAATGTCAATTAACTTGTTGAAATATTGCAATCACCCTTATCCAAAAACGATATTTAAATCAACTTTTTTGCAGTAACACACTCACATTTTTCATAAAACAAACACATTTTTTTCAGGAATCTACTATCTGGAACCTAAAACTAATTTAAAAAAAACATCTTTCTAGGCATCCACTGTCCCTAATCGTGCAAGAAAATTTCAATTGACTTGTTGAAATGATGCATTCACGCTTATCCTGAAACTAAATTTAAATCAACTTTTTTGCAGTAACACACTCACATTTTTCATGAAACAAATAATTTTTTTTTCAGGAATCCACTCTCTGGAACCTATAACGAATTTGTAAAAAACATCTTTCTAGGCATCCACTCTCCCTAATCTTGCAAGAAAATTTCAATTAACTTGTTGAAATATTGCAATCACCCTTATCCAAAAACAATATTTAAATCAACTTTTTTGCAGTAACACACTCACATTTTTCATAAAACAAACACATTTTTTTCAGGAATCTACTCTCTGGAACCTAAAACTAATTTTAAAAAAACATCTTTCTAGGCATCCACTGTCCCTAATCGTGCAAGAAAATTTCAATTGACTTGTTGAAATATTGCAATCACCCATATCCAAAAATGAAATTTAAATCAACTTTTTAGCAGCAACACACTCACATTTTTCATAAAACAAACACATTTTTTTCAGGAATCTACTCTCTGGAACCTAAAACTAATTTTAAAAAAACATCTTTCTAGGCATCCACTGTCCCTAATCGTGCAAGAAAATTTCAATTGACTTGTTGAAATATTGCAATCACCCTTATTCAAAAACGAAATTTAAATCAACTTTTTAGCAGTAACACCCTCACATTTTTCATAAAACAAACACATTTTTTTCAGGAATCTACTCTCTGAAACCTAATACTAATTTAAAAAAGAAATCTTTCTATGCATCCACTGTCCCTAATCGTGCAAGAAAATTTCAATTGACTTGTTGAAGTATTGCAATCACCCTTATCCAAAAACGAAATTTAAATCAACTTTTTAGCAGTAACACACTCACATTTTTCATAAAACAAACACATTTTTTTCAGGAATCTACTCTCTGGAACCTAAAACTAATTTTAAAAAAACATCTTTCTAGGCATCCACTGTCCCTAATCGTGCAAGAAAATTTCAATTGACTTGTTGAAATATTGCAATCACCCTTATCCAAAAACGAAATTTAAATCAACTTTTTAGCAGTAACACACTCACATTTTTCATAAAACAAACACATTTTTTTCAGGAATCTACTCTCTGAAACCTAAAACTAATTTTAAAAAAATATCTTTCTAGGCATCCACTGTCCCTAATCGTGCAAGAAAATTTCAATTGACTTGTTGAAATATTGCAATCACCCTTATTCAAAAACGAAATTTAAATCAACTTTTTAGCAGTAACACCCTCACATTTTTCATAAAACAAACACATTTTTTTCAGGAATCTACTCTCTGAAACCTAAAACTAATTAAAAAAAACATCTTTCTAGGCATCCACTCTCCCTAATCTTCCAAGAAAATTTCAATTAACTAGTTGAAATAATGCAATCATGCCTATCCTGAAATTACATTTAAATAAACTTTTTAGCAGTAACACACTCATATTTTTCATAAAACAAACACATTTTTTTCAGGAATCAACTCTCTGGAACCTAAAACAAATATAAAAAAAAGATCTTTCTATGCATCCACTCTCCCTAATCGTGCAAGAAAATTTCAATTAACTTGTTGAAATGATGCATTCACGCTTATCCTGAAACTAAATTTAAATCAACTTTTTTGCAGTAACACACTCACATTTTTCATGAAACAAATCATTTTTTTTTCAGGAATCCACTCTCTGGAACCTATAACGAATTTGTAAAAAACATCTTTCTAGGCATCCACTCTCCCTAATCTTGCAAGAAAATTTCAATTAACTTGTTGAAATATTGCAATCACCCTTATCCAAAAACGATATTTAAATCAACTTTTTTGCAGTAACACACTCACATTTTTCATAAAACAAACACATTTTTTTCAGGAATCTACTCTCTGGAACCTAAAACTAATTTTAAAAAAACATCTTTCTAGGCATCCACTGTCCCTAATCGTGCAAGAAAATTTCAATTGACTTGTTGAAATATTGCAATCACCCTTATCCAAAAATGAAATTTAAATCAACTTTTTAGCAGTAACACACTCACATTTTTCATAAAACAAACACATTTTTTTCAGGAATCTACTCTCTGAAACCTAAAACTAATTTTAAAAAAATATCTTTCTAGGCATCCACTGTCCCTAATCGTGCAAGAAAATTTCAATTGACTTGTTGAAATATTGCAATCACCCTTATTCAAAAACGAAATTTAAATCAACTTTTTAGCAGTAACACCCTCACATTTTTCATAAAACAAACACATTTTTTTCAGGAATCTACTCTCTGAAACCTAAAACTAATTAAAAAAAACATCTTTCTAGGCATCCACTCTCCCTAATCTTCCAAGAAAATTTCAATTAACTAGTTGAAATAATGCAATCATGCCTATCCTGAAATTACATTTAAATAAACTTTTTAGCAGTAACACACTCATATTTTTCATAAAACAAACACATTTTTTTCAGGAATCAACTCTCTGGAACCTAAAACAAATATAAAAAAAAGATCTTTCTATGCATCCACTCTCCCTAATCGTGCAAGAAAATTTCAATTAACTTGTTGAAATGATGCATTCACGCTTATCCTGAAACTAAATTTAAATCAACTTTTTTGCAGTAACACACTCACATTTTTCATGAAACAAATCATTTTTTTTTCAGGAATCCACTCTCTGGAACCTATAACGAATTTGTAAAAAACATCTTTCTAGGCATCCACTCTCCCTAATCTTGCAAGAAAATTTCAATTAACTTGTTGAAATATTGCAATCACCCTTATCCAAAAACGATATTTAAATCAACTTTTTTGCAGTAACACACTCACATTTTTCATAAAACAAACACATTTTTTTCAGGAATCTACTCTCTGGAACCTAAAACTAATTTTAAAAAAACATCTTTCTAGGCATCCACTGTCCCTAATCGTGCAAGAAAATTTCAATTGACTTGTTGAAATATTGCAATCACCCTTATCCAAAAATGAAATTTAAATCAACTTTTTAGCAGTAACACACTCACATTTTTCATAAAACAAACACATTTTTTTCAGGAATCTACTCTCTGAAACCTAAAACTAATTTTAAAAAAATATCTTTCTAGGCATCCACTGTCCCTAATCGTGCAAGAAAATTTCAATTGACTTGTTGAAATATTGCAATCACCCTTATTCAAAAACGAAATTTAAATCAACTTTTTAGCAGTAACACCCTCACATTTTTCATAAAACAAACACATTTTTTTCAGGAATCTACTCTCTGAAACCTAAAACTAATTAAAAAAAACATCTTTCTAGGCATCCACTCTCCCTAATCTTCCAAGAAAATTTCAATTAACTAGTTGAAATAATGCAATCATGCCTATCCTGAAATTACATTTAAATAAACTTTTTAGCAGTAACACACTCATATTTTTCATAAAACAAACACATTTTTTTCAGGAATCAACTCTCTGGAACCTAAAACAAATATAAAAAAAAGATCTTTCTATGCATCCACTCTCCCTAATCGTGCAAGAAAATTTCAATTAACTTGTTGAAATGATGCATTCACGCTTATCCTGAAACTAAATTTAAATCAACTTTTTTGCAGTAACACACTCACATTTTTCATGAAACAAATCATTTTTTTTTCAGGAATCCACTCTCTGGAACCTATAACGAATTTGTAAAAAACATCTTTCTAGGCATCCACTCTCCCTAATCTTGCAAGAAAATTTCAATTAACTTGTTGAAATATTGCAATCACCCTTATCCAAAAACGATATTTAAATCAACTTTTTTGCAGTAACACACTCACATTTTTCATAAAACAAACACATTTTTTTCAGGAATCTACTCTCTGGAACCTAAAACTAATTTTAAAAAAACATCTTTCTAGGCATCCACTGTCCCTAATCGTGCAAGAAAATTTCAATTGACTTGTTGAAATATTGCAATCACCCTTATCCAAAAATGAAATTTAAATCAACTTTTTAGCAGTAACACACTCACATTTTTCATAAAACAAACACATTTTTTTCAGGAATCTACTCTCTGGAACCTAAAACTAATTTTAAAAAAAAATCTTTCTAGGCATCCACTGTCCCTAATCGTACAAGAAAATTTCAATTGACTTGTTGAAATATTGCAATCACCCTTATTCAAAAACGAAATTTAAATCAACTTTTTAGCAGTAACACCCTCACATTTTTCATAAAACAAACACATTTTTTCAGGAATCTACTCTCTGGAACCTAAAACTAATTTAAAAAAAAATCTTTCTAGGCATCCACTGTCCCTAATCGTGCAAGAAAATTTCAATTGACTTGTTGAAGTATTGCAATCACCCTTATCCAAAAACGAAATTTAAATCAACTTTTTAGCAGTAACACACTCACATTTTTCATAAAACAAAAACATTTTTTTCAGGAATCTACTCTCTGGAACCTAAAACTAATTTAAAAAAAATATCTTTCTAGGCATCCACTGTCCCTAATCGTGCAAGAAAATTTCAATTGACTTGTTGAAATATTGCAATCACCCTTATCCAAAAACGAAATTTAAATCAACTTTTTAGCAGTAACACACTCACATTTTTCATAAAACAAACACATTTTTTCAGGAATCAACTCTCTGGAACCTAAAACAAATATAAAAAAAACATCTTTCTATGCATCCACTCTCCCTAATCGTGCAAGAAAATTTCAATTAACTTGTTGAAATGATGCATTCATGCTTATCCTGAAACTAAATTTAAATCAACTTTTTTGCAGTAACATACTCACATTTTTCATGAAACAAATAATTTTTTTTTCAGGAATCCACTCTCTGGAACCTATAACGAATTTGTAAAAAACATCTTTCTAGGCATCCACTCTCCCTAATCTTGCAAGAAAATTTCAATTAACTTGTTGAAATATTGCAATCACCTTTATCCAAAAACGATATTTAAATCAACTTTTTTGCAGTAACACACTCACATTTTTCATAAAACAAACACATTTTTTTCAGGAATCTACTATCTGGAACCTAAAACTAATTTTAAAAAAACATCTTTCTAGGCATCCACTGTCCCTAATCGTGCAAGAAAATTTCAGTTGACTTGTTGAAATATTGCAATCACCCTCATCCAAAAACGAAATTTAAATCAACATTTTAGCAGTAACACACTCACATTTTTCATAAAACAAACACATTTATTTCAGGAATCTACTCTCTGGAACCTAAAACTAATTTAAAAAAAAACATCTTTCTAGGCATCCACTGTCCCTAATCGTGCAAGAAAATTTCAATTCACTTGTTGAAATATTGCAATCACCCTTATTCAAAAACGAAATTTAAATCAACTTTTTAGCAGTAACACACTCACATTTTTCATAAAACAAACACATTTTTTTCAGGAATCTACTCTCTGAAACCTAATACTAATTTAAAAAAGAAATCTTTCTATGCATCCACTGTCCCTAACCGTGCAAGAAAATTTCAATTCACTTGTTGAAGTATTGCAATCACCCTTATCCAAAAACGAAATTTAAATCAACTTTTTAGCAGTAACACACTCACATTTTTCATAAAACAAACACATTTTTTTCAGGAATCTACTCTCTGGAACCTAAAACTAATTAAAAAAAACATCTTTCTAGGCATCCACTCTCCCTAATCTTCCAAGAAAATTTCAATTAACTAGTTGAAATAATGCAATCATGCCTATCCTGAAGCTACATTTAAATAAACTTTTTAGCAGTAACACACTCATATTTTTCATAAAACAAACACATTTTTTTCAGGAATCAACTCTCTGGAACCTAAAACAAATATAAAAAAAACATCTTTCTATGCATCCACTCTCCCTAATCGTGCAAGAAAATTTCAATTAACTTGTTGAAATGATGCATTCACGCTTATCCTGAAACCAAATTTAAATCAACTTTTTTGCAGTAACACACTCACATTTTTCATGAAACAAATAATTTTTTTTTCAGGAATCCACTCTCTGGAACCTATAACGAATTTGTAAAAAACATCTTTCTAGGCATCCACTCTCCCTAATCTTGCAAGAAAATGTCAATTAACTTGTTGAAATATTGCAATCACCCTTATCCAAAAACGATATTTAAATCAACTTTTTTGCAGTAACACACTCACATTTTTCATAAAACAAACACATTTTTTTCAGGAATCTACTATCTGGAACCTAAAACTAATTTAAAAAAAACATCTTTCTAGGCATCCACTGTCCCTAATCGTGCAAGAAAATTTCAATTGACTTGTTGAAATATTGCAATCACCCTTATCCAAAAACGAAATTTAAATCAACATTTTAGCAGTAACACACTCACATTTTTCATAAAACAAACACATTTTTTTCAGGAATCTACTCTCTGGAACCTAAAACTAATTTAAAAAAAAATCTTTCTAGGCATCCACTGTCCCTAATCGTGCAAGAAAATTTCAATTGACTTGTTGAAGTATTGCAATCACCCTTATCCAAAAACGAAATTTAAATCAACTTTTTAGCAGTAACACACTCACATTTTTCATAAAACAAACACATTTTTTTCAGGAATCTACTCTCTGGAACCTAAAACTAATTTTAAAAAAACATCTTTCTAGGCATCCACTGTCCCTAATCGTGCAAGAAAATTTCAATTGACTTGTTGAAATATTGCAATCACCCTTATTCAAAAACGAAATTTAAATCAACTTTTTAGCAGTAACACACTCACATTTTTCATAAAACAAACACATTTTTTTCAGGAATCTACTCTCTGGAACCTAAAACTAATTTTAAAAAAACATCTTTCTAGGCATCCACTGTCCCTAATCGTACAAGAAAATTTCAATTGACTTGTTGAAATATTGCAATCACCCTTATTCAAAAACGAAATTTAAATCAACTTTTTAGCAGTAACACCCTCACATTTTTCATAAAACAAACACATTTTTTTCAGGAATCTACTCTCTGGAACCTAAAACTAATTTAAAAAAAAATCTTTCTAGGCATCCACTGTCCCTAATCGTGCAAGAAAATTTCAATTGACTTGTTGAAGTATTGCAATCACCCTTATCCAAAAACGAAATTTAAATCAACTTTTTAGCAGTAACACACTCACATTTTTCATAAAACAAACACATTTTTTTCAGGAATCTACTCTCTGGAACCTAAAACTAATTTTAAAAAAACATCTTTCTAGGCATCCACTGTCCCTAATCGTGCAAGAAAATTTCAATTGACTTGTTGAAATATTGCAATCACCCTTATCCAAAAACGAAATTTAAATCAACTTTTTAGCAGTAACACACTCACATTTTTCATAAAACAAACACATTTTTTCAGGAATCAACTCTCTGGAACCTAAAACAAATATAAAAAAACATCTTTCTATGCATCCACTCTCCCTAATCGTGCAAGAAAATTTCAATTAACTAGTTGAAATAATGCAATCATGCCTATCCTGAAGCTAAATTTAAATAAACTTTTTAGCAGTAACACACTCACATTTTTCATAAAACAAACACATTTTTTTCAGGAATCAACTCTCTGGAACCTAAAACAAATATAAAAAAACATCTTTCTATGCATCCACTCTCCCTAATCGTGCAAGAAAATTTCAATTAACTTGTTGAAATGATGCATTCATGCTTATCCTGAAACTAAATTTAAATCAACTTTTTTGCAGTAACATACTCACATTTTTCATGAAACAAATAATTTTTTTTTCAGGAATCCACTCTCTGGAACCTATAACGAATTTGTAAAAAACATCTTTCTAGGCATCCACTGTCCCTAATCGTGCAAGAAAATTTCAATTGACTTGTTGAAATATTGCAATCACCCTTATCCAAAAACGAAATTTAAATCAACATTTTAGCAGTAACACACTCACATTTTTCATAAAACAAACACATTTTTTTCAGGAATCTACTCTCTGGAACCTAAAACTAATTTAAAAAAAACATCTTTCTAGGCATCCACTGTCCCTAATCGTGCAAGAAAATTTCAATTGACTTGTTGAAATATTGCAATCACCCTTATTCAAAAACGAAATTTAAATCAACTTTTTAGCAGTAACACACTCACATTTTTCATAAAACAAACACATTTTTTTCAGGAATCTACTCTCTGGAACCTAAAACTAATTTTAAAAAAACATCTTTCTAGGCATCCACTGTCCCTAATCGTACAAGAAAATTTCAATTGACTTGTTGAAATATTGCAATCACCCTTATTCAAAAACGAAATTTAAATCAACTTTTTAGCAGTAACACCCTCACATTTTTCATAAAACAAACACATTTTTTTCAGGAATCTACTCTCTGAAACCTAATACTAATTTAAAAAAGAAATCTTTCTATGCATCCACTGTCCCTAACCGTGCAAGAAAATTTCAATTCACTTGTTGAAGTATTGCAATCACCCTTATCCAAAAACGAAATTTAAATCAACTTTTTAGCAGTAACACACTCACATTTTTCATAAAACAAACACATTTTTTTCAGGAATCTACTCTCTGGAACCAAAAACTAATTTAAAAAAAACATCTTTCTTGGCATCCACTGTCCCTAATCGTGCAAGAAAATTTCAATTGACTTGTTGAAGTATTGCAATCACCCTTACCCAAAAACGAAATTTAAATCAACTTTTTAGCAGTAACACACTCACATTTTTCATAAAACAAACAATTTTTTTTCAGGAATCTACTCTCTGGAACCTAAAACTAATTTTAAAAAAACATCTTTCTAGGCATCCACTGTCCCTAATCGTGCAAGAAAATTTCAATTGACTTGTTGAAATATTGCAATCACCCTTATCCAAAAACGAAATTTAAATCAACTTTTTAGCAGTAACACACTCACATTTTTCATAAAACAAACACATTTTTTTCAGGAATCTACTCTCTGGAACCTAAAACTAATTTTAAAAAAAAATCTTTCTAGGCATCCACTGTCCCTAATCGTACAAGAAAATTTCAATTGACTTGTTGAAATATTGCAATCACCCTTATTCAAAAACGAAATTTAAATCAACTTTTTAGCAGTAACACCCTCACATTTTTCATAAAACAAACACATTTTTTTCAGGAATCTACTCTCTGGAACCTAAAACTAATTTAAAAAAAAATCTTTCTAGGCATCCACTGTCCCTAATCGTGCAAGAAAATTTCAATTGACTTGTTGAAGTATTGCAATCACCCTTATCCAAAAACGAAATTTAAATCAACTTTTTAGCAGTAACACACTCACATTTTTCATAAAACAAAAACATTTTTTTCAGGAATCTACTCTCTGGAACCTAAAACTAATTTAAAAAAAATATCTTTCTAGGCATCCACTGTCCCTAATCGTGCAAGAAAATTTCAATTGACTTGTTGAAATATTGCAATCACCCTTATCCAAAAACGAAATTTAAATCAACTTTTTAGCAGTAACACACTCACATTTTTCATAAAACAAACACATTTTTTCAGGAATCAACTCTCTGGAACCTAAAACAAATATAAAAAAAACATCTTTCTATGCATCCACTCTCCCTAATCGTGCAAGAAAATTTCAATTAACTTGTTGAAATGATGCATTCATGCTTATCCTGAAACTAAATTTAAATCAACTTTTTTGCAGTAACATACTCACATTTTTCATGAAACAAATAATTTTTTTTTCAGGAATCCACTCTCTGGAACTTATAACGAATTTGTAAAAAACATCTTTCTAGGCATCCACTCTCCCTAATCTTGCAAGAAAATTTCAATTAACTTGTTGAAATATTGCAATCACCTTTATCCAAAAACGATATTTAAATCAACTTTTTTGCAGTAACACACTCACATTTTTCATAAAACAAACACATTTTTTTCAGGAATCTACTATCTGGAACCTAAAACTAATTTTAAAAAAACATCTTTCTAGGCATCCACTGTCCCTAATCGTACAAGAAAATTTCAATTGACTTGTTGAAATATTGCAATCACCCTTATTCAAAAACGAAATTTAAATCAACTTTTTAGCAGTAACACCCTCACATTTTTCATAAAACAAACACATTTTTTTCAGGAATCTACTCTCTGAAACCTAATACTAATTTAAAAAAGAAATCTTTCTATGCATCCACTGTCCCTAACCGTGCAAGAAAATTTCAATTCACTTGTTGAAGTATTGCAATCACCCTTATCCAAAAACGAAATTTAAATCAACTTTTTAGCAGTAACACACTCACATTTTTCATAAAACAAACACATTTTTTTCAGGAATCTACTCTCTGGAACCTAAAACTAATTTAAAAAAAACATCTTTCTAGACATCCACTGTCCCTAATCGTGCAAGAAAATTTCAATTGACTTGTTGAAGTATTGCAATCACCCTTACCCAAAAACGAAATTTAAATCAACTTTTTAGCAGTAACACACTCACATTTTTCATAAAACAAACACATTTTTTTCAGGAATCTACTCTCTGGAACCTAAAACTAATTTAAAAAAAACATCTTTCTAGGCATCCACTGTCCCTAATCGTGCAAGAAAATTTCAATTGACTTGTTGAAATATTGCAATCACCCTTATCCAAAAACGAAATTTAAATCAACTTTTTAGCAGTAACACACTCACATTTTTCATAAAACAAACACATTTTTTCAGGAATCAACTCTCTGGAACCTAAAACAAATATAAAAAAAACATCTTTTTATGCATCCACTCTCCCTAATCGTGCAAGAAAATTTCAATTAACTTGTTGAAATGATGCATTCACGCTTATCCTGAAACTAAATTTAAATCAACTTTTTTGCAGTAACACACTCACATTTTTCATGAAACAAATAATTTTTTTTTCAGGAATCCACTCTCTGGAACCTATAACGAATTTGTAAAAAACATCTTTCTAGGCATCCACTCTCCCTAATCTTGCAAGAAAATTTCAATTAACTTGTTGAAATATTGCAATCACCCTTATCCAAAAACAATATTTAAATCAACTTTTTTGCAGTAACACACTCACATTTTTCATAAAACAAACACATTTTTTTCAGGAATCTACTCTCTGGAACCTAAAACTAATTTTAAAAAAACATCTTTCTAGGCATCCACTGTCCCTAATCGTGCAAGAAAATTTCAATTGACTTGTTGAAATATTGCAATCACCCATATCCAAAAATGAAATTTAAATCAACTTTTTAGCAGCAACACACTCACATTTTTCATAAAACAAACACATTTTTTTCAGGAATCTACTCTCTGGAACCTAAAACTAATTTTAAAAAAACATCTTTCTAGGCATCCACTGTCCCTAATCGTGCAAGAAAATTTCAATTGACTTGTTGAAATATTGCAATCACCCTTATTCAAAAACGAAATTTAAATCAACTTTTTAGCAGTAACACCCTCACATTTTTCATAAAACAAACACATTTTTTTCAGGAATCTACTCTCTGAAACCTAATACTAATTTAAAAAAGAAATCTTTCTATGCATCCACTGTCCCTAATCGTGCAAGAAAATTTCAATTGACTTGTTGAAGTATTGCAATCACCCTTATCCAAAAACGAAATTTAAATCAACTTTTTAGCAGTAACACACTCACATTTTTCATAAAACAAACACATTTTTTTCAGGAATCTACTCTCTGGAACCTAAAACTAATTTTAAAAAAACATCTTTCTAGGCATCCACTGTCCCTAATCGTGCAAGAAAATTTCAATTGACTTGTTGAAATATTGCAATCACCCTTATCCAAAAACGAAATTTAAATCAACTTTTTAGCAGTAACACACTCACATTTTTCATAAAACAAACACATTTTTTTCAGGAATCTACTCTCTGAAACCTAAAACTAATTTTAAAAAAATATCTTTCTAGGCATCCACTGTCCCTAATCGTGCAAGAAAATTTCAATTGACTTGTTGAAATATTGCAATCACCCTTATTCAAAAACGAAATTTAAATCAACTTTTTAGCAGTAACACCCTCACATTTTTCATAAAACAAACACATTTTTTTCAGGAATCTACTCTCTGAAACCTAAAACTAATTAAAAAAAACATCTTTCTAGGCATCCACTCTCCCTAATCTTCCAAGAAAATTTCAATTAACTAGTTGAAATAATGCAATCATGCCTATCCTGAAATTACATTTAAATAAACTTTTTAGCAGTAACACACTCATATTTTTCATAAAACAAACACATTTTTTTCAGGAATCAACTCTCTGGAACCTAAAACAAATATAAAAAAAAGATCTTTCTATGCATCCACTCTCCCTAATCGTGCAAGAAAATTTCAATTAACTTGTTGAAATGATGCATTCACGCTTATCCTGAAACTAAATTTAAATCAACTTTTTTGCAGTAACACACTCACATTTTTCATGAAACAAATCATTTTTTTTTCAGGAATCCACTCTCTGGAACCTATAACGAATTTGTAAAAAACATCTTTCTAGGCATCCACTCTCCCTAATCTTGCAAGAAAATTTCAATTAACTTGTTGAAATATTGCAATCACCCTTATCCAAAAACGATATTTAAATCAACTTTTTTGCAGTAACACACTCACATTTTTCATAAAACAAACACATTTTTTTCAGGAATCTACTCTCTGGAACCTAAAACTAATTTTAAAAAAACATCTTTCTAGGCATCCACTGTCCCTAATCGTGCAAGAAAATTTCAATTGACTTGTTGAAATATTGCAATCACCCTTATCCAAAAATGAAATTTAAATCAACTTTTTAGCAGTAACACACTCACATTTTTCATAAAACAAACACATTTTTTTCAGGAATCTACTCTCTGGAACCTAAAACTAATTTTAAAAAAAAATCTTTCTAGGCATCCACTGTCCCTAATCGTACAAGAAAATTTCAATTGACTTGTTGAAATATTGCAATCACCCTTATTCAAAAACGAAATTTAAATCAACTTTTTAGCAGTAACACCCTCACATTTTTCATAAAACAAACACATTTTTTCAGGAATCTACTCTCTGGAACCTAAGACTAATTTAAAAAAAAATCTTTCTAGGCATCCACTGTCCCTAATCGTGCAAGAAAATTTCAATTGACTTGTTGAAGTATTGCAATCACCCTTATCCAAAAACGAAATTTAAATCAACTTTTTAGCAGTAACACACTCACATTTTTCATAAAACAAAAACATTTTTTTCAGGAATCTACTCTCTGGAACCTAAAACTAATTTAAAAAAAATATCTTTCTAGGCATCCACTGTCCCTAATCGTGCAAGAAAATTTCAATTGACTTGTTGAAATATTGCAATCACCCTTATCCAAAAACGAAATTTAAATCAACTTTTTAGCAGTAACACACTCACATTTTTCATAAAACAAACACATTTTTTCAGGAATCAACTCTCTGGAACCTAAAACAAATATAAAAAAAACATCTTTCTATGCATCCACTCTCCCTAATCGTGCAAGAAAATTTCAATTAACTTGTTGAAATGATGCATTCATGCTTATCCTGAAACTAAATTTAAATCAACTTTTTTGCAGTAACATACTCACATTTTTCATGAAACAAATAATTTTTTTTTCAGGAATCCACTCTCTGGAACCTATAACGAATTTGTAAAAAACATCTTTCTAGGCATCCACTCTCCCTAATCTTGCAAGAAAATTTCAATTAACTTGTTGAAATATTGCAATCACCTTTATCCAAAAACGATATTTAAATCAACTTTTTTGCAGTAACACACTCACATTTTTCATAAAACAAACACATTTTTTTCAGGAATCTACTATCTGGAACCTAAAACTAATTTTAAAAAAACATCTTTCTAGGCATCCACTGTCCCTAATCGTGCAAGAAAATTTCAGTTGACTTGTTGAAATATTGCAATCACCCTTATCCAAAAACGAAATTTAAATCAACATTTTAGCAGTAACACACTCACATTTTTCATAAAACAAACACATTTATTTCAGGAATCTACTCTCTGGAACCTAAAACTAATTTAAAAAAAAACATCTTTCTAGGCATCCACTGTCCCTAATCGTGCAAGAAAATTTCAATTCACTTGTTGAAATATTGCAATCACCCTTATTCAAAAACGAAATTTAAATCAACTTTTTAGCAGTAACACACTCACATTTTTCATAAAACAAACACATTTTTTTCAGGAATCTACTCTCTGAAACCTAATACTAATTTAAAAAAGAAATCTTTCTATGCATCCACTGTCCCTAACCGTGCAAGAAAATTTCAATTCACTTGTTGAAGTATTGCAATCACCCTTATCCAAAAACGAAATTTAAATCAACTTTTTAGCAGTAACACACTCACATTTTTCATAAAACAAACACATTTTTTTCAGGAATCTACTCTCTGGAACCTAAAACTAATTAAAAAAAACATCTTTCTAGGCATCCACTCTCCCTAATCTTCCAAGAAAATTTCAATTAACTAGTTGAAATAATGCAATCATGCCTATCCTGAAGCTACATTTAAATAAACTTTTTAGCAGTAACACACTCATATTTTTCATAAAACAAACACATTTTTTTCAGGAATCAACTCTCTGGAACCTAAAACAAATATAAAAAAAACATCTTTCTATGCATCCACTCTCCCTAATCGTGCAAGAAAATTTCAATTAACTTGTTGAAATGATGCATTCACGCTTATCCTGAAACCAAATTTAAATCAACTTTTTTGCAGTAACACACTCACATTTTTCATGAAACAAATAATTTTTTTTTCAGGAATCCACTCTCTGGAACCTATAACGAATTTGTAAAAAACATCTTTCTAGGCATCCACTCTCCCTAATCTTGCAAGAAAATGTCAATTAACTTGTTGAAATATTGCAATCACCCTTATCCAAAAACGATATTTAAATCAACTTTTTTGCAGTAACACACTCACATATTTCATAAAACAAACACATTTTTTTCAGGAATCTACTATCTGGAACCTAAAACTAATTTAAAAAAAACATCTTTCTAGGCATCCACTGTCCCTAATCGTGCAAGAAAATTTCAATTGACTTGTTGAAATATTGCAATCACCCTTATCCAAAAACGAAATTTAAATCAACATTTTAGCAGTAACACACTCACATTTTTCATAAAACAAACACATTTTTTTCAGGAATCTACTCTCTGGAACCTAAAACTAATTTAAAAAAAAATCTTTCTAGGCATCCACTGTCCCTAATCGTGCAAGAAAATTTCAATTGACTTGTTGAAGTATTGCAATCACCCTTATCCAAAAACGAAATTTAAATCAACTTTTTAGCAGTAACACACTCACATTTTTCATAAAACAAACACATTTTTTTCAGGAATCTACTCTCTGGAACCTAAAACTAATTTTAAAAAAACATCTTTCTAGGCATCCACTGTCCCTAATCGTGCAAGAAAATTTCAATTGACTTGTTGAAATATTGCAATCACCCTTATTCAAAAACGAAATTTAAATCAACTTTTTAGCAGTAACACACTCACATTTTTCATAAAACAAACACATTTTTTTCAGGAATCTACTCTCTGGAACCTAAAACTAATTTTAAAAAAACATCTTTCTAGGCATCCACTGTCCCTAATCGTACAAGAAAATTTCAATTGACTTGTTGAAATATTGCAATCACCCTTATTCAAAAACGAAATTTAAATCAACTTTTTAGCAGTAACACCCTCACATTTTTCATAAAACAAACACATTTTTTTCAGGAATCTACTCTCTGGAACCTAAAACTAATTTAAAAAAAAATCTTTCTAGGCATCCACTGTCCCTA
Source organism: Lissotriton vulgaris (assembly GCF_964263255.1). Classification (NCBI taxonomy): domain Eukaryota; kingdom Metazoa; phylum Chordata; class Amphibia; order Caudata; family Salamandridae; genus Lissotriton; species Lissotriton vulgaris. The sequence goes on along the minus strand of NW_028242020.1, from coordinate 790,238 downwards.
ATCGTGCAAGAAAATTTCAATTGACTTGTTGAAGTATTGCAATCACCCTTATCCAAAAACGAAATTTAAATCAACTTTTTAGCAGTAACACACTCACATTTTTCATAAAACAAACACATTTTTTTCAGGAATCTACTCTCTGGAACCTAAAACTAATTTTAAAAAAACATCTTTCTAGGCATCCACTGTCCCTAATCGTGCAAGAAAATTTCAATTGACTTGTTGAAATATTGCAATCACCCTTATCCAAAAACGAAATTTAAATCAACTTTTTAGCAGTAACACACTCACATTTTTCATAAAACAAACACATTTTTTCAGGAATCAACTCTCTGGAACCTAAAACAAATATAAAAAAACATCTTTCTATGCATCCACTCTCCCTAATCGTGCAAGAAAATTTCAATTAACTAGTTGAAATAATGCAATCATGCCTATCCTGAAGCTAAATTTAAATAAACTTTTTAGCAGTAACACACTCACATTTTTCATAAAACAAACACATTTTTTTCAGGAATCAACTCTCTGGAACCTAAAACAAATATAAAAAAACATCTTTCTATGCATCCACTCTCCCTAATCGTGCAAGAAAATTTCAATTAACTTGTTGAAATGATGCATTCATGCTTATCCTGAAACTAAATTTAAATCAACTTTTTTGCAGTAACATACTCACATTTTTCATGAAACAAATAATTTTTTTTTCAGGAATCCACTCTCTGGAACCTATAACGAATTTGTAAAAAACATCTTTCTAGGCATCCACTGTCCCTAATCGTGCAAGAAAATTTCAATTGACTTGTTGAAATATTGCAATCACCCTTATCCAAAAACGAAATTTAAATCAACATTTTAGCAGTAACACACTCACATTTTTCATAAAACAAACACATTTTTTTCAGGAATCTACTCTCTGGAACCTAAAACTAATTTAAAAAAAACATCTTTCTAGGCATCCACTGTCCCTAATCGTGCAAGAAAATTTCAATTGACTTGTTGAAATGATGCATTCATGCTTATCCTGAAACTAAATTTAAATCAACTTTTTTGCAGTAACATACTCACATTTTTCATGAAACAAATAATTTTTTTTTCAGGAATCCACTCTCTGGAACCTATAACGAATTTGTAAAAAACATCTTTCTAGGCATCCACTCTCCCTAATCTTGCAAGAAAATTTCAATTAACTTGTTGAAATATTGCAATCACCTTTATCCAAAAACGATATTTAAATCAACTTTTTTGCAGTAACACACTCACATTTTTCATAAAACAAACACATTTTTTTCAGGAATCTACTATCTGGAACCTAAAACTAATTTTAAAAAAACATCTTTCTAGGCATCCACTGTCCCTAATCGTGCAAGAAAATTTCAGTTGACTTGTTGAAATATTGCAATCACCCTTATCCAAAAACGAAATTTAAATCAACATTTTAGCAGTAACACACTCACATTTTTCATAAAACAAACACATTTATTTCAGGAATCTACTCTCTGGAACCTAAAACTAATTTAAAAAAAAACATCTTTCTAGGCATCCACTGTCCCTAATCGTGCAAGAAAATTTCAATTCACTTGTTGAAATATTGCAATCACCCTTATTCAAAAACGAAATTTAAATCAACTTTTTAGCAGTAACACACTCACATTTTTCATAAAACAAACACATTTTTTTCAGGAATCTACTCTCTGAAACCTAATACTAATTTAAAAAAGAAATCTTTCTATGCATCCACTGTCCCTAACCGTGCAAGAAAATTTCAATTCACTTGTTGAAGTATTGCAATCACCCTTATCCAAAAACGAAATTTAAATCAACTTTTTAGCAGTAACACACTCACATTTTTCATAAAACAAACACATTTTTTTCAGGAATCTACTCTCTGGAACCTAAAACTAATTAAAAAAAACATCTTTCTAGGCATCCACTCTCCCTAATCTTCCAAGAAAATTTCAATTAACTAGTTGAAATAATGCAATCATGCCTATCCTGAAGCTACATTTAAATAAACTTTTTAGCAGTAACACACTCATATTTTTCATAAAACAAACACATTTTTTTCAGGAATCAACTCTCTGGAACCTAAAACAAATATAAAAAAAACATCTTTCTATGCATCCACTCTCCCTAATCGTGCAAGAAAATTTCAATTAACTTGTTGAAATGATGCATTCACGCTTATCCTGAAACCAAATTTAAATCAACTTTTTTGCAGTAACACACTCACATTTTTCATGAAACAAATAATTTTTTTTTCAGGAATCCACTCTCTGGAACCTATAACGAATTTGTAAAAAACATCTTTCTAGGCATCCACTCTCCCTAATCTTGCAAGAAAATGTCAATTAACTTGTTGAAATATTGCAATCACCCTTATCCAAAAACGATATTTAAATCAACTTTTTTGCAGTAACACACTCACATATTTCATAAAACAAACACATTTTTTTCAGGAATCTACTATCTGGAACCTAAAACTAATTTAAAAAAAACATCTTTCTAGGCATCCACTGTCCCTAATCGTGCAAGAAAATTTCAATTGACTTGTTGAAATATTGCAATCACCCTTATCCAAAAACGAAATTTAAATCAACATTTTAGCAGTAACACACTCACATTTTTCATAAAACAAACACATTTTTTTCAGGAATCTACTCTCTGGAACCTAAAACTAATTTAAAAAAAAATCTTTCTAGGCATCCACTGTCCCTAATCGTGCAAGAAAATTTCAATTGACTTGTTGAAGTATTGCAATCACCCTTATCCAAAAACGAAATTTAAATCAACTTTTTAGCAGTAACACACTCACATTTTTCATAAAACAAACACATTTTTTTCAGGAATCTACTCTCTGGAACCTAAAACTAATTTTAAAAAAACATCTTTCTAGGCATCCACTGTCCCTAATCGTGCAAGAAAATTTCAATTGACTTGTTGAAATATTGCAATCACCCTTATTCAAAAACGAAATTTAAATCAACTTTTTAGCAGTAACACACTCACATTTTTCATAAAACAAACACATTTTTTTCAGGAATCTACTCTCTGGAACCTAAAACTAATTTTAAAAAAACATCTTTCTAGGCATCCACTGTCCCTAATCGTACAAGAAAATTTCAATTGACTTGTTGAAATATTGCAATCACCCTTATTCAAAAACGAAATTTAAATCAACTTTTTAGCAGTAACACCCTCACATTTTTCATAAAACAAACACATTTTTTTCAGGAATCTACTCTCTGGAACCTAAAACTAATTTAAAAAAAAATCTTTCTAGGCATCCACTGTCCCTAATCGTGCAAGAAAATTTCAATTGACTTGTTGAAGTATTGCAATCACCCTTATCCAAAAACGAAATTTAAATCAACTTTTTAGCAGTAACACACTCACATTTTTCATAAAACAAACACATTTTTTTCAGGAATCTACTCTCTGGAACCTAAAACTAATTTTAAAAAAACATCTTTCTAGGCATCCACTGTCCCTAATCGTGCAAGAAAATTTCAATTGACTTGTTGAAATATTGCAATCACCCTTATCCAAAAACGAAATTTAAATCAACTTTTTAGCAGTAACACACTCACATTTTTCATAAAACAAACACATTTTTTCAGGAATCAACTCTCTGGAACCTAAAACAAATATAAAAAAACATCTTTCTATGCATCCACTCTCCCTAATCGTGCAAGAAAATTTCAATTAACTAGTTGAAATAATGCAATCATGCCTATCCTGAAGCTAAATTTAAATAAACTTTTTAGCAGTAACACACTCACATTTTTCATAAAACAAACACATTTTTTTCAGGAATCAACTCTCTGGAACCTAAAACAAATATAAAAAAACATCTTTCTATGCATCCACTCTCCCTAATCGTGCAAGAAAATTTCAATTAACTTGTTGAAATGATGCATTCATGCTTATCCTGAAACTAAATTTAAATCAACTTTTTTGCAGTAACATACTCACATTTTTCATGAAACAAATAATTTTTTTTTCAGGAATCCACTCTCTGGAACCTATAACGAATTTGTAAAAAACATCTTTCTAGGCATCCACTGTCCCTAATCGTGCAAGAAAATTTCAATTGACTTGTTGAAATATTGCAATCACCCTTATCCAAAAACGAAATTTAAATCAACATTTTAGCAGTAACACACTCACATTTTTCATAAAACAAACACATTTTTTTCAGGAATCTACTCTCTGGAACCTAAAACTAATTTAAAAAAAACATCTTTCTAGGCATCCACTGTCCCTAATCGTGCAAGAAAATTTCAATTGACTTGTTGAAATATTGCAATCACCCTTATTCAAAAACGAAATTTAAATCAACTTTTTAGCAGTAACACACTCACATTTTTCATAAAACAAACACATTTTTTTCAGGAATCTACTCTCTGGAACCTAAAACTAATTTTAAAAAAACATCTTTCTAGGCATCCACTGTCCCTAATCGTACAAGAAAATTTCAATTGACTTGTTGAAATATTGCAATCACCCTTATTCAAAAACGAAATTTAAATCAACTTTTTAGCAGTAACACCCTCACATTTTTCATAAAACAAACACATTTTTTTCAGGAATCTACTCTCTGAAACCTAATACTAATTTAAAAAAGAAATCTTTCTATGCATCCACTGTCCCTAACCGTGCAAGAAAATTTCAATTCACTTGTTGAAGTATTGCAATCACCCTTATCCAAAAACGAAATTTAAATCAACTTTTTAGCAGTAACACACTCACATTTTTCATAAAACAAACACATTTTTTTCAGGAATCTACTCTCTGGAACCAAAAACTAATTTAAAAAAAACATCTTTCTTGGCATCCACTGTCCCTAATCGTGCAAGAAAATTTCAATTGACTTGTTGAAGTATTGCAATCACCCTTACCCAAAAACGAAATTTAAATCAACTTTTTAGCAGTAACACACTCACATTTTTCATAAAACAAACAATTTTTTTTCAGGAATCTACTCTCTGGAACCTAAAACTAATTTTAAAAAAACATCTTTCTAGGCATCCACTGTCCCTAATCGTGCAAGAAAATTTCAATTGACTTGTTGAAATATTGCAATCACCCTTATCCAAAAACGAAATTTAAATCAACTTTTTAGCAGTAACACACTCACATTTTTCATAAAACAAACACAATTTTTCAGGAATCAACTCTCTGGAACCTAAAACAAATATAAAAAAAACATCTTTCTATGCATCCACTCTCCCTAATCGTGCAAGAAAATTTCAATTAACTTGTTGAAATGATGCATTCACGCTTATCCTGAAACTAAATTTAAATCAACTTTTTTGCAGTAACACACTCACATTTTTCATGAAACAAATAATTTTTTTTTCAGGAATCCACTCTCTGGAACCTATAACGAATTTGTAAAAAACATCTTTCTAGGCATCCACTCTCCCTAATCTTGCAAGAAAATTTCAATTAACTTGTTGAAATATTGCAATCACCCTTATCCAAAAACGATATTTAAATCAACTTTTTTGCAGTAACACACTCACATTTTTCATAAAACAAACACATTTTTTTCAGGAATCTACTCTCTGGAACCTAAAACTAATTTTAAAAAAACATCTTTCTAGGCATCCACTGTCCCTAATCGTGCAAGAAAATTTCAATTGACTTGTTGAAATATTGCAATCACCCTTATCCAAAAATAAAATTTAAATCAACTTTTTAGCAGCAACACACTCACATTTTTCATGAAACAAACACATTTTTTTCAGGAATCTACTCTCTGGAACCTAAAACTAATTTTAAAAAAACATCTTTCTAGGCATCCACTGTCCCTAATCGTGCAAGAAAATTTCAATTGACTTGTTGAAATATTGCAATCACCCTTATTCAAAAACGAAATTTAAATCAACTTTTTAGCAGTAACACCCTCACATTTTTCATAAAACAAACACATTTTTTTCAGGAATCTACTCTCTGAAACCTAATACTAATTTAAAAAAGAAATCTTTCTATGCATCCACTGTCCCTAATCGTGCAAGAAAATTTCAATTGACTTGTTGAAGTATTGCAATCACCCTTATCCAAAAACGAAATTTAAATCAACTTTTTAGCAGTAACACACTCACATTTTTCATAAAACAAACACATTTTTTTCAGGAATCTACTCTCTGGAACCTAAAACTAATTTTAAAAAAACATCTTTCTAGGCATCCACTGTCCCTAATCGTGCAAGAAAATTTCAATTGACTTGTTGAAATATTGCAATCACCCTTATCCAAAAACGAAATTTAAATCAACTTTTTAGCAGTAACACACTCACATTTTTCATAAAACAAACACATTTTTTTCAGGAATCCACTCTCTGAAACCTAAAACTAATTTTAAAAAAATATCTTTCTAGGCATCCACTGTCCCTAATCGTGCAAGAAAATTTCACTTGACTTGTTGAAATATTGCAATCACCCTTATTCAAAAACGAAATTTAAATCAACTTTTTAGCAGTAACACCCTCACATTTTTCATAAAACAAACACATTTTTTTCAGGAATCTACTCTCTGAAACCTAAAACTAATTAAAAAAAACATCTTTCTAGGCATCCACTCTCCCTAATCTTCCAAGAAAATTTCAATTAACTAGTTGAAATAATGCAATCATGCCTATCCTGAAGCTACATTTAAATAAACTTTTTAGCAGTAACACACTCATATTTTTCATAAAACAAACACATTTTTTTCAGGAATCAACTCTCTGGAACCTAAAACAAATATAAAAAAAACATCTTTCTATGCATCCACTCTCCCTAATCGTGCAAGAAAATTTCAATTAACTTGTTGAAATGATGCATTCACGCTTATCCTGAAACCAAATTTAAATCAACTTTTTTGCAGTAACACACTCACATTTTTCATGAAACAAATAATTTTTTTTTCAGGAATCCACTCTCTGGAACCTATAACGAATTTGTAAAAAACATCTTTCTAGGCATCCACTCTCCCTAATCTTGCAAGAAAATTTCAGTTAACTTGTTGAAATATTGCAATCACCCTTATCCAAAAACGATATTTAAATCAACTTTTTTGCAGTAACACACTCACATTTTTCATAAAACAAACACATTTTTTTCAGGAATCTACTCTCTGGAACCTAAAACTAATTTTAAAAAAACATCTTTCTAGGCATCCACTGTCCCTAATCGTGCAAGAAAATTTCAATTGACTTGTTGAAATATTGCAATCACCCTTATCCAAAAATGAAATTTAAATCAACTTTTTAGCAGTAACACACTCACATTTTTCATAAAACAAACACATTTTTTTCAGGAATCTACTCTCTGGAACCTAAAACTAATTTAAAAAAAACATCTTTCTAGGCATCCACTGTCCCTAATCGTACAAGAAAATTTCAATTGACTTGTTGAAATATTGCAATCACCCTTATTCAAAAACGAAATTTAAATCAACTTTTTAGCAGTAACACCCTCACATTTTTCATAAAACAAACACATTTTTTTCAGGAATCTACTCTCTGGAACCTAAAACTAATTTAAAAAAAAATCTTTCTAGGCATCCACTGTCCCTAATCGTGCAAGAAAATTTCAATTGACTTGTTGAAGTATTGCAATCACCCTTATCCAAAAACGAAATTTAAATCAACTTTTTAGCAGTAACACACTCACATTTTTCATAAAACAAACACATTTTTTTCAGGAATCTACTCTCTGGAACCTAAAACTAATTTTAAAAAAACATCTTTCTAGGCATCCACTGTCCCTAATCGTGCAAGAAAATTTCAATTGACTTGTTGAAATATTGCAATCACCCTTATCCAAAAACGAAATTTAAATCAACTTTTTAGCAGTAACACACTCACATTTTTCATAAAACAAACACATTTTTTCAGGAATCAACTCTCTGGAACCTAAAACAAATATAAAAAAAACATCTTTCTATGCATCCACTCTCCCTAATCGTGCAAGAAAATTTCAATTAACTAGTTGAAATAATGCAATCATGCCTATCCTGAAGCTAAATTTAAATAAACTTTTTAGCAGTAACACACTCACATTTTTCATAAAACAAACACATTTTTTTCAGGAATCAACTCTCTGGAACCTAAAACAAATATAAAAAAAACATCTTTCTATGCATCCACTCTCCCTAATCGTGCAAGAAAATTTCAATTAACTTGTTGAAATGATGCATTCACGCTTATCCTGAAACTAAATTTAAATCAACTTTTTTGCAGTAACACACTCACATTTTTCATGAAACAAATAATTTTTTTTTCAGGAATCCACTCTCTGGAACCTATAACGAATTTGTAAAAAACATCTTTCTAGGCATCCACTCTCCCTAATCTTGCAAGAAAATTTCAATTAACTTGTTGAAATATTGCAATCACCCTTATCCAAAAACGATATTTAAATCAACTTTTTTGCAGTAACACACTCACATTTTTCATAAAACAAACACATTTTTTTCAGGAATCTACTCTCTGGAACCTAAAACTAATTTTAAAAAAACATCTTTCTAGGCATCCACTGTCCCTAATCGTGCAAGAAAATTTCAATTGACTTGTTGAAATATTGCAATCACCCTTATCCAAAAATAAAATTTAAATCAACTTTTTAGCAGCAACACACTCACATTTTTCATGAAACAAACACATTTTTTTCAGGAATCTACTCTCTGGAACCTAAAACTAATTTTAAAAAAACATCTTTCTAGGCATCCACTGTCCCTAATCGTGCAAGAAAATTTCAATTGACTTGTTGAAATATTGCAATCACCCTTATTCAAAAACGAAATTTAAATCAACTTTTTAGCAGTAACACCCTCACATTTTTCATAAAACAAACACATTTTTTTCAGGAATCTACTCTCTGAAACCTAATACTAATTTAAAAAAGAAATCTTTCTATGCATCCACTGTCCCTAATCGTGCAAGAAAATTTCAATTGACTTGTTGAAGTATTGCAATCACCCTTATCCAAAAACGAAATTTAAATCAACTTTTTAGCAGTAACACACTCACATTTTTCATAAAACAAACACATTTTTTTCAGGAATCTACTCTCTGGAACCTAAAACTAATTTTAAAAAAACATCTTTCTAGGCATCCACTGTCCCTAATCGTGCAAGAAAATTTCAATTGACTTGTTGAAATATTGCAATCACCCTTATCCAAAAACGAAATTTAAATCAACTTTTTAGCAGTAACACACTCACATTTTTCATAAAACAAACACATTTTTTTCAGGAATCCACTCTCTGAAACCTAAAACTAATTTTAAAAAAATATCTTTCTAGGCATCCACTGTCCCTAATCGTGCAAGAAAATTTCACTTGACTTGTTGAAATATTGCAATCACCCTTATTCAAAAACGAAATTTAAATCAACTTTTTAGCAGTAACACCCTCACATTTTTCATAAAACAAACACATTTTTTTCAGGAATCTACTCTCTGAAACCTAAAACTAATTAAAAAAAACATCTTTCTAGGCATCCACTCTCCCTAATCTTCCAAGAAAATTTCAATTAACTAGTTGAAATAATGCAATCATGCCTATCCTGAAGCTACATTTAAATAAACTTTTTAGCAGTAACACACTCATATTTTTCATAAAACAAACACATTTTTTTCAGGAATCAACTCTCTGGAACCTAAAACAAATATAAAAAAAACATCTTTCTATGCATCCACTCTCCCTAATCGTGCAAGAAAATTTCAATTAACTTGTTGAAATGATGCATTCACGCTTATCCTGAAACCAAATTTAAATCAACTTTTTTGCAGTAACACACTCACATTTTTCATGAAACAAATAATTTTTTTTTCAGGAATCCACTCTCTGGAACCTATAACGAATTTGTAAAAAACATCTTTCTAGGCATCCACTCTCCCTAATCTTGCAAGAAAATTTCAGTTAACTTGTTGAAATATTGCAATCACCCTTATCCAAAAACGATATTTAAATCAACTTTTTTGCAGTAACACACTCACATTTTTCATAAAACAAACACATTTTTTTCAGGAATCTACTCTCTGGAACCTAAAACTAATTTTAAAAAAACATCTTTCTAGGCATCCACTGTCCCTAATCGTGCAAGAAAATTTCAATTGACTTGTTGAAATATTGCAATCACCCTTATCCAAAAATGAAATTTAAATCAACTTTTTAGCAGTAACACACTCACATTTTTCATAAAACAAACACATTTTTTTCAGGAATCTACTCTCTGGAACCTAAAACTAATTTTAAAAAAACATCTTTCTAGGCATCCACTGTCCCTAATCGTACAAGAAAATTTCAATTGACTTGTTGAAATATTGCAATCACCCTTATTCAAAAACGAAATTTAAATCAACTTTTTAGCAGTAACACCCTCACATTTTTCATAAAACAAACACATTTTTTTCAGGAATCTACTCTCTGGAACCTAAAACTAATTTAAAAAAAAATCTTTCTAGGCATCCACTGTCCCTAATCGTGCAAGAAAATTTCAATTGACTTGTTGAAGTATTGCAATCACCCTTATCCAAAAACGAAATTTAAATCAACTTTTTAGCAGTAACACACTCACATTTTTCATAAAACAAACACATTTTTTTCAGGAATCTACTCTCTGGAACCTAAAACTAATTTTAAAAAAACATCTTTCTAGGCATCCACTGTCCCTAATCGTGCAAGAAAATTTCAATTGACTTGTTGAAATATTGCAATCACCCTTATCCAAAAACGAAATTTAAATCAACTTTTTAGCAGTAACACACTCACATTTTTCATAAAACAAACACATTTTTTCAGGAATCAACTCTCTGGAACCTAAAACAAATATAAAAAAAACATCTTTCTATGCATCCACTCTCCCTAATCGTGCAAGAAAATTTCAATTAACTAGTTGAAATAATGCAATCATGCCTATCCTGAAGCTAAATTTAAATAAACTTTTTAGCAGTAACACACTCACATTTTTCATAAAACAAACACATTTTTTTCAGGAATCAACTCTCTGGAACCTAAAACAAATATAAAAAAAACATCTTTCTATGCATCCACTCTCCCTAATCGTGCAAGAAAATTTCAATTAACTTGTTGAAATGATGCATTCATGCTTATCCTGAAACTAAATTTAAATCAACTTTTTTGCAGTAACACACTCACATTTTTCATGAAACAAATAATTTTTTTTTCAGGAATCCACTCTCTGGAACCTATAACGAATTTGTAAAAAACATCTTTCTAGGCATCCACTCTCCCTAATCTTGCAAGAAAATTTCAATTAACTTGTTGAAATATTGCAATCACCCTTATCCAAAAACGATATTTAAATCAACTTTTTTGCAGTAACACACTCACATTTTTCATAAAACAAACACATTTTTTTCAGGAATCTACTCTCTGGAACCTAAAACTAATTTTAAAAAAACATCTTTCTAGGCATCCACTGTCCCTAATCGTGCAAGAAAATTTCAATTGACTTGTTGAAATATTGCAATCACCCTTATCCAAAAACGAAATTTAAATCAACTTTTTAGCAGTAACACACTCACATTTTTCATAAAACAAACACATTTTTTCAGGAATCAACTCTCTGGAACCTAAAACAAATATAAAAAAAACATCTTTCTATGCATCCACTCTCCCTAATCGTGCAAGAAAATTTCAATTAACTAGTTGAAATAATGCAATCATGCCTATCCTGAAGCTAAATTTAAATAAACTTTTTAGCAGTAACACACTCACATTTTTCATAAAACAAACACATTTTTTTCAGGAATCAACTCTCTGGAACCTAAAACAAATATAAAAAAAAGATCTTTCTATGCATCCACTCTCCCTAATCGTGCAAGAAAATTTCAATTAACTTGTTGAAATGATGCATTCATGCTTATCCTGAAACTAAATTTAAATCAACTTTTTTGCAGTAACACACTCACATTTTTCATGAAACAAATAATTTTTTTTTCAGGAATCCACTCTCTGGAACCTATAACGAATTTGTAAAAAACATCTTTCTAGGCATCCACTCTCCCTAATCTTGCAAGAAAATTTCAATTAACTTGTTGAAATATTGCAATCACCCTTATCCAAAAACGATATTTAAATCAACTTTTTTGCAGTAACACACTCACATTTTTCATAAAACAAACACATTTTTTTCAGGAATCTACTCTCTGGAACCTAAAACTAATTTTAAAAAAACATCTTTCTAGGCATCCACTGTCCCTAATCGTGCAAGAAAATTTCAATTGACTTGTTGAAATATTGCAATCACCCTTATCCAAAAACGAAATTTAAATCAACTTTGTAGCAGTAACACACTCACATTTTTCATAAAACAAACACATTTTTTCAGGAATCAACTCTCTGGAACCTAAAACAAATATAAAAAAACATCTTTCTATGCATCCACTCTCCCTAATCGTGCAAGAAAATTTCAATTAACTAGTTGAAATAATGCAATCATGCCTATCCTGAAGCTAAATTTAAATAAACTTTTTAGCAGTAACACACTCACATTTTTCATAAAACAAACACATTTTTTTCAGGAATCAACTCTCTGGAACCTAAAACAAATATAAAAAAAACATCTTTCTATGCATCCACTCTCCCTAATCGTGCAAGAAAATTTCAATTAACTTGTTGAAATGATGCATTCATGCTTATCCTGAAACTAAATTTAAATCAACTTTTTTGCAGTAACATACTCACATTTTTCATGAAACAAATAATTTTTTTTTCAGGAATCCACTCTCTGGAACCTATAACGAATTTGTAAAAAACATCTTTCTAGGCATCCACTCTCCCTAATCTTGCAAGAAAATTTCAATTAACTTGTTGAAATATTGCAATCACCTTTATCCAAAAACGATATTTAAATCAACTTTTTTGCAGTAACACACTCACATTTTTCATAAAACAAACACATTTTTTTCAGGAATCTACTATCTGGAACCTAAAACTAATTTTAAAAAAACATCTTTCTAGGCATCCACTGTCCCTAATCGTGCAAGAAAATTTCAATTGACTTGTTGAAATATTGCAATCACCCTTATCCAAAAACGAAATTTAAATCAACATTTTAGCAGTAACACACTCACATTTTTCATAAAACAAACACATTTTTTTCAGGAATCTACTCTCTGGAACCTAAAACTAATTTAAAAAAAAATCTTTCTAGGCATCCACTGTCCCTAATCGTGCAAGAAAATTTCAATTGACTTGTTGAAATATTGCAATCACCCTTATTCAAAAACGAAATTTAAATCAACTTTTTAGCAGTAACACCCTCACATTTTTCATAAAACAAACACATTTTTTTCAGGAATCTACTCTCTGAAACCTAATACTAATTTAAAAAAGAAATCTTTCTATGCATCCACTGTCCCTAACCGTGCAAGAAAATTTCAATTCACTTGTTGAAGTATTGCAATCACCCTTATCCAAAAACGAAATTTAAATCAACTTTTTAGCAGTAACACACTCACATTTTTCATAAAACAAACACATTTTTTTCAGGAATCTACTCTCTGGAACCTAAAACTAATTTAAAAAACACATCTTTCTTGGCATCCACTGTCCCTAATCGTGCAAGAAAATTTCAATTGACTTGTTGAAGTATTGCAATCACCCTTACCCAAAAACGAAATTTAAATCAACTTTTTAGCAGTAACACACTCACATTTTTCATAAAACAAACAAATTTTTTTCAGGAATCTACTCTCTGGAACCTAAAACTAATTTTAAAAAAACATCTTTCTAGGCATCCACTGTCCCTAATCGTGCAAGAAAATTTCAATTGACTTGTTGAAATATTGCAATCACCCTTATCCAAAAACGAAATTTAAATCAACTTTTTAGCAGTAACACACTCACATTTTTCATAAAACAAACACATTTTTTCAGGAATCAACTCTCTGGAACCTAAAACAAATATAAAAAAAACATCTTTCTATGCATCCACTCTCCCTAATCGTGCAAGAAAATTTCAATTAACTTGTTGAAATGATGCATTCACGCTTATCCTGAAACTAAATTTAAATCAACTTTTTTGCAGTAACACACTCACATTTTTCATGAAACAAATAATTTTTTTTTCAGGAATCCACTCTCTGGAACCTATAACGAATTTGTAAAAAACATCTTTCTAGGCATCCACTCTCCCTAATCTTGCAAGAAAATTTCAATTAACTTGTTGAAATATTGCAATCACCCTTATCCAAAAACGATATTTAAATCAACTTTTTTGCAGTGACACACTCACATTTTTCATAAAACAAACACATTTTTTTCAGGAATCTACTCTCTGGAACCTAAAACTAATTTTAAAAAAACATCTTTCTAGGCATCCACTGTCCCTAATCGTGCAAGAAAATTTCAATTGACTTGTTGAAATATTGCAATCACCCTTATTCAAAAACGAAATTTAAATCAACTTTTTAGCAGTAACACCCTCACATTTTTCATAAAACAAACACATTTATTTCAGGAATCTACTCTCTGAAACCTAAAACTAATTAAAAAAAACATCTTTCTAGGCATCCACTCTCCCTAATCTTCCAAGAAAATTTCAATTAACTAGTTGAAATAATGCAATCATGCCTATCCTGAAGCTACATTTAAATAAACTTTTTAGCAGTAACACACTCATATTTTTCATAAAACAAACACATTTTTTTCAGGAATCAACTCTCTGGAACCTAAAACAAATATAAAAAAAACATCTTTCTATGCATCCACTCTCCCTAATCGTGCAAGAAAATTTCAATTAACTTGTTGAAATGATGCATTCACGCTTATCCTGAAACCAAATTTAAATCAACTTTTTTGCAGTAACACACTCACATTTTTCATGAAACAAATACTTTTTTTTCAGGAATCCACTCTCTGGAACCTATAACGAATTTGTAAAAAACATCTTTCTAGGCATCCACTCTCCCTAATCTTGCAAGAAAATTTCAGTTAACTTGTTGAAATATTGCAATCACCCTTATCCAAAAACGATATTTAAATCAACTTTTTTGCAGTAACACACTCACATTTTTCATAAAACAAACACATTTTTTTCAGGAATCTACTCTCTGGAACCTAAAACTAATTTTAAAAAAACATCTTTCTAGGCATCCACTGTCCCTAATCGTGCAAGAAAATTTCAATTGACTTGTTGAAATATTGCAATCACCCTTATCCAAAAATGAAATTTAAATCAACTTTTTAGCAGTAACACACTCACATTTTTCATAAAACAAACACATTTTTTTCAGGAATCTACTCTCTGGAACCTAAAACTAATTTTAAAAAAACATCTTTCTAGGCATCCACTGTCCCTAATCGTACAAGAAAATTTCAATTGACTTGTTGAAATATTGCAATCACCCTTATTCAAAAACGAAATTTAAATCAACTTTTTAGCAGTAACACCCTCACATTTTTCATAAAACAAACACATTTTTTTCAGGAATCTACTCTCTGGAACCTAAAACTAATTTAAAAAAAATCTTTCTAGGCATCCACTGTCCCTAATCGTGCAAGAAAATTTCAATTGACTTGTTGAAGTATTGCAATCACCCTTATCCAAAAACGAAATTTAAATCAACTTTTTAGCAGTAACACACTCACATTTTTCATAAAACAAACACATTTTTTTCAGGAATCTACTCTCTGGAACTTAAAACTAATTTTAAAAAAACATCTTTCTAGGCATCCACTGTCCCTAATCGTGCAAGAAAATTTCAATTGACTTGTTGAAATATTGCAATCACCCTTATCCAAAAACGAAATTTAAATCAACTTTTTAGCAGTAACACACTCACATTTTTCATAAAACAAACACATTTTTTCAGGAATCAACTCTCTGGAACCTAAAACAAATATAAAAAAAACATCTTTCTATGCATCCACTCTCCCTAATCGTGCAAGAAAATTTCAATTAACTAGTTGAAATAATGCAATCATGCCTATCCTGAAGCTAAATTTAAATAAACTTTTTAGCAGTAACACACTCACATTTTTCATAAAACAAACACATTTTTTTCAGGAATCAACTCTCTGGAACCTAAAACAAATATAAAAAAAATATCTTTCTATGCATCCACTCTCCCTAATCGTGCAAGAAAATTTCAATTAACTTGTTGAAATGATGCATTCATGCTTATCCTGAAACTAAATTTAAATCAACTTTTTTGCAGTAACACACTCACATTTTTCATGAAACAAATAATTATTTTTTCAGGAATCCACTCTCTGGAACCTATAACGAATTTGTAAAAAACATCTTTCTAGGCATCCACTCTCCCTAATCTTGCAAGAAAATTTCAATTAACTTGTTGAAATATTGCAATCACCCTTATCCAAAAACGATATTTAAATCAACTTTTTTGCAGTAACACACTCACATTTTTCATAAAACAAACACATTTTTTTCAGGAATCTACTCTCTGGAACCTAAAACTAATTTTAAAAAAACATCTTTCTAGGCATCCACTGTCCCTAATCGTGCAAGAAAATTTCAATTGACTTGTTGAAATATTGCAATCACCCTTATCCAAAAACGAAATTTAAATCAACTTTTTAGCAGTAACACACTCACATTTTTCATAAAACAAACACATTTTTTCAGGAATCAACTCTCTGGAACCTAAAACAAATATAAAAAAACATCTTTCTATGCATCCACTCTCCCTAATCGTGCAAGAAAATTTCAATTAACTAGTTGAAATAATGCAATCATGCCTATCCTGAAGCTAAATTTAAATAAACTTTTTAGCAGTAACACACTCACATTTTTCATAAAACAAACACATTTTTTTCAGGAATCAACTCTCTGGAACCTAAAACAAATATAAAAAAAACATCTTTCTATGCATCCACTCTCCCTAATCGTGCAAGAAAATTTCAATTAACTTGTTGAAATGATGCATTCATGCTTATCCTGAAACTAAATTTAAATCAACTTTTTTGCAGTAACATACTCACATTTTTCATGAAACAAATAATTTTTTTTTCAGGAATCCACTCTCTGGAACCTATAACGAATTTGTAAAAAAACATCTTTCTAGGCATCCACTCTCCCTAATCTTGCAAGAAAATTTCAATTAACTTGTTGAAATATTGCAATCACCTTTATCCAAAAACGATATTTAAATCAACTTTTTTGCAGTAACACACTCACATTTTTCATAAAACAAACACATTTTTTTCAGGAATCTACTATCTGGAACCTAAAACTAATTTTAAAAAAACATCTTTCTAGGCATCCACTGTCCCTAATCGTGCAAGAAAATTTCAATTGACTTGTTGAAATATTGCAATCACCCTTATCCAAAAACGAAATTTTAATCAACATTTTAGCAGTAACACACTCACATTTTTCATAAAACAAACACATTTTTTTCAGGAATCTACTCTCTGGAACCTAAAACTAATTTAAAAAAAACATCTTTCTAGGCATCCACTGTCCCTAATCGTGCAAGAAAATTTCAATTGACTTGTTGAAATATTGCAATCACCCTTATTCAAAAACGAAATTTAAATCAACTTTTTAGCAGTAACACACTCACATTTTTCATAAAACAAACACATTTTTTTCAGGAATCTACTCTCTGGAACCTAAAACTAATTTTAAAAAAACATCTTTCTAGGCATCCACTGTCCCTAATCGTACAAAAAAATTTCAATTGACTTGTTGAAATATTGCAATCACCCTTATTCAAAAACGAAATTTAAATCAACTTTTTAGCAGTAACACCCTCACATTTTTCATAAAACAAACACATTTTTTTCAGGAATCTACTCTCTGAAACCTAATACTAATTTAAAAAAGAAATCTTTCTATGCATCCACTGTCCCTAACCGTGCAAGAAAATTTCAATTCACTTGTTGAAGTATTGCAATCACCCTTATCCAAAAACGAAATTTAAATCAACTTTTTAGCAGTAACACACTCACATTTTTCATAAAACAAACAAATTTTTTTCAGGAATCTACTCTCTGGAACCTAAAACTAATTTAAAAAAAATATCTTTCTTGGCATCCACTGTCCCTAATCGTGCAAGAAAATTTCAATTGACTTGTTGAAGTATTGCAATCACCCTTACCCAAAAACGAAATTTAAATCAACTTTTTAGCAGTAACACACTCACATTTTTCATAAAACAAACAAATTTTTTTCAGGAATCTACTCTCTGGAACCTAAAACTAATTTAAAAAAAACATCTTTCTAGGCATCCACTGTCCCTAATCGTGCAAGAAAATTTCAATTGACTTGTTGAAATATTGCAATCACCCTTATCCAAAAACGAAATTTAAATCAACTTTTTAGCAGTAACACACTCACATTTTTCATAAAACAAACACATTTTTTCAGGAATCAACTCTCTGGAACCTAAAACAAATATAAAAAAACATCTTTCTATGCATCCACTCTCCCTAATCGTGCAAGAAAATTTCAATTAACTTGTTGAAATGATGCATTCACGCTTATCCTGAAACTAAATTTAAATCAACTTTTTTGCAGTAACACACTCACATTTTTCATGAAACAAATAATTTTTTTTTCAGGAATCCACTCTCTGGAACCTATAACGAATTTGTAAAAAACATCTTTCTAGGCATCCACTCTCCCTAATCTTGCAAGAAAATTTCAATTAACTTGTTGAAATATTGCAATCACCCTTATCCAAAAACGATATTTAAATCAACTTTTTTGCAGTAACACACTCACATTTTTCATAAAACAAACACATTTTTTTCAGGAATCTACTCTCTGGAACCTATAACTAATTTTAAAAAAACATCTTTCTAGGCATCCACTGTCCCTAATCGTGCAAGAAAATTTCAATTGACTTGTTGAAATATTGCAATCACCCTTATCCAAAAATGAAATTTAAATCAACTTTTTAGCAGCAACACACTCACATTTTTCATAAAACAAACACATTTTTTTCAGGAATCTACTCTCTGGAACCTAAAACTAATTTTAAAAAAACATCTTTCTAGGCATCCACTGTCCCTAATCGTGCAAGAAAATTTCAATTGACTTGTTGAAATATTGCAATCACCCTTATTCAAAAACGAAATTTAAATCAACTTTTTAGCAGTAACACCCTCACATTTTTCATAAAACAAACACATTTTTTTCAGGAATCTACTCTCTGAAACCTAATACTAATTTAAAAAAGAAATCTTTCTATGCATCCACTGTCCCTAATCGTGCAAGAAAATTTCAATTGACTTGTTGAAGTATTGCAATCACCCTTATCCAAAAACGAAATTTAAATCAACTTTTTAGCAGTAACACACTCACATTTTTCATAAAACAAACACATTTTTTTCAGGAATCTACTCTCTGGAACCTAAAACTAATTTTAAAAAAACATCTTTCTAGGCATCCACTGTCCCTAATCGTGCAAGAAAATTTCAATTGACTTGTTGAAATATTGCAATCACCCTTATCCAAAAACAAAATTTAAATCAACTTTTTAGCAGTAACACACTCACATTTTTCATAAAACAAACACATTTTTTTCAGGAATCTACTCTCTGAAACCTAAAACTAATTTAAAAAAAATATCTTTCTAGGCATCCACTGTCCCTAATCGTGCAAGAAAATTTCAATTGACTTGTTGAAATATTGCAATCACCCTTATTCAAAAACGAAATTTAAATCAACTTTTTAGCAGTAACACCCTCACATTTTTCATAAAACAAACACATTTTTTTCAGGAATCTACTCTCTGAAACCTAAAACTAATTAAAAAAAACATCTTTCTAGGCATCCACTCTCCCTAATCTTCCAAGAAAATTTCAATTAACTAGTTGAAATAATGCAATCATGCCTATCCTGAAGCTACATTTAAATACACTTTTTAGCAGTAACACACTCATATTTTTCATAAAACAAACACATTTTTTTCAGGAATCAACTCTCTGGAACCTAAAACAAATATAAAAAAACATCTTTCTATGCATCCACTCTCCCTAATCGTGCAAGAAAATTTCAATTAACTTGTTGAAATGATGCATTCACGCTTATCCTGAAACCAAATTTAAATCAATTTTTTTGCAGTAACACACTCACATTTTTCATGAAACAAATAATTTTTTTTTCAGGAATCCACTCTCTGGAACCTATAACAAATTTGTAAAAAACATCTTTCTAGGCATCCACTCTCCCTAATCTTGCAAGAAAATTTCAATTAACTTGTTGAAATATTGCAATCACCCTTATCCAAAAACGATATTTAAATCAACTTTTTTGCAGTAACACACTCACATTTTTCATAAAACAAACACATTTTTTTCAGGAATCTACTCTCTGGAACCTAAAACTAATTTTAAAAAAACATCTTTCTAGGCATCCACTGTCCCTAATCGTGCAAGAAAATTTCAATTGACTTGTTGAAATATTGCAATCACCCTTATCCAAAAATGAAATTTAAATCAACTTTTTAGCAGTAACACACTCACATTTTTCATAAAACAAACACATTTTTTTCAGGAATCTACTCTCTGGAACCTAAAACTAATTTTAAAAAAACATCTTTCTAGGCATCCACTGTCCCTAATCGTACAAGAAAATTTCAATTGACTTGTTGAAATATTGCAATCACCCTTATTCAAAAACGAAATTTAAATCAACTTTTTAGCAGTAACACCCTCACATTTTTCATAAAACAAACACATTTTTTTCAGGAATCTACTCTCTGGAACCTAAAACTAATTTAAAAAAAAATCTTTCTAGGCATCCACTGTCCCTAATCGTGCAAGAAAATTTCAATTGACTTGTTGAAGTATTGCAATCACCCTTATCCAAAAACTAAATTTAAATCAACTTTTTAGCAGTAACACACTCACATTTTTCATAAAACAAACACATTTTTTTCAGGAATCTACTCTCTGGAACCTAAAACTAATTTTAAAAAAACATCTTTCTAGGCATCCACTGTCCCTAATCGTGCAAGAAAATTTCAATTGACTTGTTGAAATATTGCAATCACCCTTATCCAAAAACGAAATTTAAATCAACTTTTTAGCAGTAACACACTCACATTTTTCATAAAACAAACACATTTTTTCAGGAATCAACTCTCTGGAACCTAAAACAAATATAAAAAAAACATCTTTCTATGCATCCACTCTCCCTAATCGTGCAAGAAAATTTCAATTAACTAGTTGAAATAATGCAATCATGCCTATCCTGAAGCTAAATTTAAATAAACTTTTTAGCAGTAACACACTCACATTTTTCATAAAACAAACACATTTTTTTCAGGAATCAACTCTCTGGAACCTAAAACAAATATAAAAAAAACATCTTTCTATGCATCCACTCTCCCTAATCGTGCAAGAAAATTTCAATTAACTTGTTGAAATGATGCATTCATGCTTATCCTGAAACTAAATTTAAATCAACTTTTTTGCAGTAACACACTCACATTTTTCATGAAACAAATAAGTTTTTTTTTCAGGAATCCACTCTCTGGAACCTATAACGAATTTGTAAAAAACATCTTTCTAGGCATCCACTCTCCCTAATCTTGCAAGAAAATTTCAATTAACTTGTTGAAATATTGCAATCACCCTTATCCAAAAACGATATTTAAATCAACTTTTTTGCAGTAACACACTCACATTTTTCATAAAACAAACACATTTTTTTCAGGAATCTACTCTCTGGAACCTAAAACTAATTTTAAAAAAACATCTTTCTAGGCATCCACTGTCCCTAATCGTGCAAGAAAATTTCAATTGACTTGTTGAAATATTGCAATCACCCTTATCCAAAAACGAAATTTAAATCAACTTTTTAGCAGTAACACACTCACATTTTTCATAAAACAAACACATTTTTTCAGGAATCAACTCTCTGGAACCTAAAACAAATATAAAAAAACATCTTTCTATGCATCCACTCTGCCTAATCGTGCAAGAAAATTTCAATTAACTAGTTGAAATAATGCAATCATGCCTATCCTGAAGCTAAATTTAAATAAACTTTTTAGCAGTAACACACTCACATTTTTCATAAAACAAACACATTTTTTTCAGGAATCTACTCTCTGGAACCTAAAACAAATATAAAAAAAACATCTTTCTATGCATCCACTCTCCCTAATCGTGCAAGAAAATTTCAATTAACTTGTTGAAATGATGCATTCATGCTTATCCTGAAACTAAATTTAAATCAACTTTTTTGCAGTAACATACTCACATTTTTCATGAAACAAATAATTTTTTTTTCAGGAATCCACTCTCTGGAACCTATAACGAATTTGTAAAAAACATCTTTCTAGGCATCCACTCTCCCTAATCTTGCAAGAAAATTTCAATTAACTTGTTGAAATATTGCAATCACCTTTATCCAAAAACGATATTTAAATCAACTTTTTTGCAGTAACACACTCACATTTTTCATAAAACAAACACATTTTTTTCAGGAATCTACTATCTGGAACCTAAAACTAATTTTAAAAAAACATCTTTCTAGGCATCCACTGTCCCTAATCGTGCAAGAAAATTTCAATTGACTTGTTGAAATATTGCAATCACCCTTATCCAAAAACGAAATTTAAATCAACATTTTAGCAGTAACACACTCACATTTTTCATAAAACAAACACATTTTTTTCAGGAATCTACTCTCTGGAACCTAAAACTAATTTAAAAAAAACATCTTTCTAGGCATCCACTGTCCCTAATCGTGCAAGAAAATTTCAATTGACTTGTTGAAATATTGCAATCACCCTTATTCAAAAACGAAATTTAAATCAACTTTTTAGCAGTAACACACTCACATTTTTCATAAAACAAACACATTTTTTTCAGGAATCTACTCTCTGGAACCTAAAACTAATTTTAAAAAAACATCTTTCTAGGCATCCACTGTCCCTAATCGTACAAGAAAATTTCAATTGACTTGTTGAAATATTGCAATCACCCTTATTCAAAAACGAAATTTAAATCAACTTTTTAGCAGTAACACCCTCACATTTTTCATAAAACAAACACATTTTTTTCAGGAATCTACTATCTGGAACCTAAAACTAATTTTAAAAAAACATCTTTCTAGGCATCCACTGTCCCTAATCGTGCAAGAAAATTTCAATTGACTTGTTGAAATATTGCAATCACCCTTATCCAAAAACGAAATTTAAATCAACATTTTAGCAGTAACACACTCACATTTTTCATAAAACAAACACATTTTTTTCAGGAATCTACTCTCTGGAACCTAAAACTAATTTAAAAAAAACATCTTTCTAGGCATCCACTGTCCCTAATCGTGCAAGAAAATTTCAATTGACTTGTTGAAGTATTGCAATCACCCTTACCCAAAAACGAAATTTAAATCAACTTTTTAGCAGTAACACACTCACATTTTTCATAAAACAAACACATTTTTTTCAGGAATCTACTCTCTGGAACCTAAAACTAATTTTAAAAAAACATCTTTCTAGGCATCCACTGTCCCTAATCGTGCAAGAAAATTTCAATTGACTTGTTGAAATATTGCAATCACCCTTATCCAAAAAAGAAATTTAAATCAACTTTTTAGCAGTAACACACTCACATTTTTCATAAAACAAACACATTTTTTCAGGAATCAACTCTCTGGAACCTAAAACAAATATAAAAAAAACATCTTTCTATGCATCCACTCTCCCTAATCGTGCAAGAAAATTTCAATTAACTTGTTGAAATGATGCATTCACGCTTATCCTGAAACTAAATTTAAATCAACTTTTTTGCAGTAACACACTCACATTTTTCATGAAACAAATAATTTTTTTTTCAGGAATCCACTCTCTGGAACCTATAACGAATTTGTAAAAAACATCTTTCTAGGCATCCACTCTCCCTAATCTTGCAAGAAAATTTCAATTAACTTGTTGAAATATTGCAATCACCCTTATCCAAAAACGATATTTAAATCAACTTTTTTGCAGTAACACACTCACATTTTTCATAAAACAAACACATTTTTTTCAGGAATCTACTCTCTGGAACCTAAAACTAATTTTAAAAAAATATCTTTCTAGGCATCCACTGTCCCTAATCGTGCAAGAAAATTTCAATTGACTTGTTGAAATATTGCAATCACCCTTATCCAAAAATGAAATTTAAATCAACTTTTTAGCAGCAACACACTCACATTTTTCATAAAACAAACACATTTTTTTCAGAAATCTACTCTCTGGAACCTAAAACTAATTTTAAAAAAACATCTTTCTAGGCATCCACTGTCCCTAATCGTGCAAGAAAATTTCAATTGACTTGTTGAAATATTGCAATCACCCTTATTCAAAAACGAAATTTAAATCAACTTTTTAGCAGTAACACCCTCACATTTTTCATAAAACAAACACATTTTTTTCAGGAATCTACTCTCTGAAACCTAATACTAATTTAAAAAAGAAATCTTTCTATGCATCCACTGTCCCTAATCGTGCAAGAAAATTTCAATTGACTTGTTGAAGTATTGCAATCACCCTTATCCAAAAACGAAATTTAAATCAACTTTTTAGCAGTAACACACTCACATTTTTCATAAAACAAACACATTTTTTTCAGGAATCTACTCTCTGGAACCTAAAACTAATTTTAAAAAAACATCTTTCTAGGCATCCACTGTCCCTAATCGTGCAA
This sequence comes from Lissotriton vulgaris, assembly GCF_964263255.1. Lineage (NCBI taxonomy): Eukaryota > Metazoa > Chordata > Amphibia > Caudata > Salamandridae > Lissotriton > Lissotriton vulgaris. Next base: position 765,605 of record NW_028242020.1, on the reverse strand, counting down.
GAAAATTTCAATTGACTTGTTGAAATATTGCAATCACCCTTATCCAAAAACGAAATTTAAATCAACTTTTTAGCAGTAACACACTCACATTTTTCATAAAACAAACACATTTTTTTCAGGAATCTACTCTCTGAAACCTAAAACTAATTTAAAAAAAATATCTTTCTAGGCATCCACTGTCCCTAATCGTGCAAGAAAATTTCAATTGACTTGTTGAAATATTGCAATCACCCTTATTCAAAAACGAAATTTAAATCAACTTTTTAGCAGTAACACCCTCACATTTTTCATAAAACAAACACATTTTTTTCAGGAATCTACTCTCTGAAACCTAATACTAATTTAAAAAAGAAATCTTTCTATGCATCCACTGTCCCTAATCGTGCAAGAAAATTTCAATTGACTTGTTGAAGTATTGCAATCACCCTTATCCAAAAACGAAATTTAAATCAACTTTTTAGCAGTAACACCCTCACATTTTTCATAAAACAAACACATTTTTTTCAGGAATCTACTCTCTGGAACCTAAAACTAATTTTAAAAAAACATCTTTCTAGGCATCCACTGTCCCTAATCGTGCAAGAAAATTTCAATTGACTTGTTGAAATATTGCAATCACCCTTATCCAAAAACGAAATTTAAATCAACATTTTAGCAGTAACACACTCACATTTTTCATAAAACAAACACATTTTTTTCAGGAATCTACTCTCTGGAACCTAAAACTAATTTAAAAAAAACATCTTTCTAGGCATCCACTCTCCCTAATCTTCCAAGAAAATTTCAATTAACTAGTTGAAATAATGCAATCATGCCTATCCTGAAGCTACATTTAAATAAACTTTTTAGCAGTAACACACTCATATTTTTCATAAAACAAACACATTTTTTTCAGGAATCAACTCTCTGGAACCTAAAACAAATATAAAAAAAACATCTTTCTATGCATCCACTCTCCCTAATCGTGCAAGAAAATTTCAATTAACTTGTTGAAATGATGCATTCACGCTTATCCTGAAACCAAATTTAAATCAACTTTTTTGCAGTAACACACTCACATTTTTCATGAAACAAATAATTTTTTTTTCAGGAATCCACTCTCTGGAACCTATAACGAATTTGTAAAAAACATCTTTCTAGGCATCCACTCTCCCTAATCTTGCAAGAAAATTTCAATTAACTTGTTGAAATATTGCAATCACCCTTATCCAAAAACGATATTTAAATCAACTTTTTTGCAGTAACACACTCACATTTTTCATAAAACAAACACATTTTTTTCAGGAATCTACTCTCTGGAACCTAAAACTAATTTTAAAAAAACATCTTTCTAGGCATCCACTGTCCCTAATCGTGCAAGAAAATTTCAATTGACTTGTTGAAATATTGCAATCACCCTTATCCAAAAATGAAATTTAAATCAACTTTTTAGCAGTAACACACTCACATTTTTCATAAAACAAACACATTTTTTTCAGGAATCTACTCTCTGGAACCTAAAACTAATTTTAAAAAAACATCTTTCTAGGCATCCACTGTCCCTAATCGTACAAGAAAATTTCAATTGACTTGTTGAAATATTGCAATCACCCTTATTCAAAAACGAAATTTAAATCAACTTTTTAGCAGTAACACCCTCACATTTTTCATAAAACAAACACATTTTTTTCAGGAATCTACTCTCTGGAACCTAAAACTAATTTAAAAAAAAATCTTTCTAGGCATCCACTGTCCCTAATCGTGCAAGAAAATTTCAATTGACTTGTTGAAGTATTGCAATCACCCTTATCCAAAAACGAAATTTAAATCAACTTTTTAACAGTAACACACTCACATTTTTCATAAAACAAACACATTTTTTTCAGGAATCTACTCTCTGGAACCTAAAACTAATTTTAAAAAAACATCTTTCTAGGCATCCACTGTCCCTAATCGTGCAAGAAAATTTCAATTGACTTGTTGAAATATTGCAATCACCCTTATCCAAAAACGAAATTTAAATCAACTTTTTAGCAGTAACACACTCACATTTTTCATAAAACAAACACATTTTTTCAGGAATCAACTCTCTGGAACCTAAAACAAATATAAAAAAAACATCTTTCTATGCATCCACTCTCCCTAATCGTGCAAGAAAATTTCAATTAACTAGTTGAAATAATGCAATCATGCCTATCCTGAAGCTAAATTTAAATAAACTATTTAGCAGTAACACACTCACATTTTTCATAAAACAAACACATTTTTTTCAGGAATCAACTCTCTGGAACCTAAAACAAATATAAAAAAAAGATCTTTCTATGCATCCACTCTCCCTAATCGTGCAAGAAAATTTCAATTAACTTGTTGAAATGATGCATTCATGCTTATCCTGAAACTAAATTTAAATCAACTTTTTTGCAGTAACACACTCACATTTTTCATGAAACAAATAATTTTTTTTTCAGGAATCCACTCTCTGGAACCTATAACGAATTTGTAAAAAACATCTTTCTAGGCATCCACTGTCCCTAATCGTGCAAGAAAATTTCAATTGACTTGTTGAAGTATTGCAATCACCCTTATCCAAAAACGAAATTTAAATCAACTTTTTAACAGTAACACACTCACATTTTTCATAAAACAAACACATTTTTTTCAGGAATCTACTCTCTGGAACCTAAAACTAATTTTAAAAAAACATCTTTCTAGGCATCCACTGTCCCTAATCGTGCAAGAAAATTTCAATTGACTTGTTGAAATATTGCAATCACCCTTATCCAAAAACGAAATTTAAATCAACTTTTTAGCAGTAACACACTCACATTTTTCATAAAACAAACACATTTTTTCAGGAATCAACTCTCTGGAACCTAAAACAAATATAAAAAAAACATCTTTCTATGCATCCACTCTCCCTAATCGTGCAAGAAAATTTCAATTAACTAGTTGAAATAATGCAATCATGCCTATCCTGAAGCTAAATTTAAATAAACTATTTAGCAGTAACACACTCACATTTTTCATAAAACAAACACATTTTTTTCAGGAATCAACTCTCTGGAACCTAAAACAAATATAAAAAAAAGATCTTTCTATGCATCCACTCTCCCTAATCGTGCAAGAAAATTTCAATTAACTTGTTGAAATGATGCATTCATGCTTATCCTGAAACTAAATTTAAATCAACTTTTTTGCAGTAACACACTCACATTTTTCATGAAACAAATAATTTTTTTTTCAGGAATCCACTCTCTGGAACCTATAACGAATTTGTAAAAAACATCTTTCTAGGCATCCACTCTCCCTAATCTTGCAAGAAAATTTCAATTAACTTGTTGAAATATTGCAATCACCCTTATCCAAAAATGAAATTTAAATCAACTTTTTAGCAGTAACACACTCACATTTTTCATAAAACAAACACATTTTTTTCAGGAATCTACTCTCTGGAACCTAAAACTAATTTTAAAAAAACATCTTTCTAGGCATCCACTGTCCCTAATCGTACAAGAAAATTTCAATTGACTTGTTGAAATATTGCAATCACCCTTATTCAAAAACAAAATTTAAATCAACTTTTTAGCAGTAACACCCTCACATTTTTCATAAAACAAACACATTTTTTTCAAGAATCTACTCTCTGGAACCTAAAACTAATTTAAAAAAAAATCTTTCTAGGCATCCACTGTCCCTAATCGTGCAAGAAAATTTCAATTGACTTGTTGAAGTATTGCAATCACCCTTATCCAAAAACGAAATTTAAATCAACTTTTTAGCAGTAACACACTCACATTTTTCATAAAACAAACACATTTTTTTCAGGAATCTACTCTCTGGAACCTAAAACTAATTTTAAAAAAACATCTTTCTAGGCATCCACTGTCCCTAATCGTGCAAGAAAATTTCAATTGACTTGTTGAAATATTGCAATCACCCTTATCCAAAAACGAAATTTAAATCAACTTTTTAGCAGTAACACACTCACATTTTTCATAAAACAAACACATTTTTTCAGGAATCAACTCTCTGGAACCTAAAACAAATATAAAAAAAACATCTTTCTATGCATCCACTCTCCCTAATCGTGCAAGAAAATTTCAATTAACTAGTTGAAATAATGCAATCATGCCTATCCTGAAGCTAAATTTAAATAAACTTTTTAGCAGTAACACACTCACATTTTTCATAAAACAAACACATTTTTTTCAGGAATCAACTCTCTGGAACCTAAAACAAATATAAAAAAAACATCTTTCTATGCATCCACTCTCCCTAATCGTGCAAGAAAATTTCAATTAACTTGTTGAAATGATGCATTCATGCTTATCCTGAAACTAAATTTAAATCAACTTTTTTGCAGTAACACACTCACATTTTTCATGAAACAAATAAGTTTTTTCTTCAGGAATCCACTCTCTGGAACCTATAACGAATTTGTAAAAAACATCTTTCTAGGCATCCACTCTCCCTAATCTTGCAAGAAAATTTCAATTAACTTGTTGAAATATTGCAATCACCCTTATCCAAAAACGATATTTAAATCAACTTTTTTGCAGTAACACACTCACATTTTTCATAAAACAAACACATTTTTTTCAGGAATCTACTCTCTGGAACCTAAAACTAATTTTAAAAAAACATCTTTCTAGGCATCCACTGTCCCTAATCGTGCAAGAAAATTTCAATTGACTTGTTGAAATATTGCAATCACCCTTATCCAAAAACGAAATTTAAATCAACTTTTTAGCAGTAACACACTCACATTTTTCATAAAACAAACACATTTTTTCAGGAATCAACTCTCTGGAACCTAAAACAAATATAAAAAAACATCTTTCTATGCATCCACTCTCCCTAATCGTGCAAGAAAATTTCAATTAACTAGTTGAAATAATGCAATCATGCCTATCCTGAAGCTAAATTTAAATAAACTTTTTAGCAGTAACACACTCACATTTTTCATAAAACAAACACATTTTTTTCAGGAATCAACTCTCTGGAACCTAAAACAAATATAAAAAAAACATCTTTCTATGCATCCACTCTCCCTAATCGTGCAAGAAAATTTCAATTAACTTGTTGAAATGATGCATTCATGCTTATCCTGAAACTAAATTTAAATCAACTTTTTTGCAGTAACATACTCACATTTTTCATGAAACAAATAATTTTTTTTTCAGGAATCCACTCTCTGGAACCTATAACGAATTTGTAAAAAACATCTTTCTAGGCATCCACTCTCCCTAATCTTGCAAGAAAATTTCAATTAACTTGTTGAAATATTGCAATCACCTTTATCCAAAAACGATATTTAAATCAACTTTTTTGCAGTAACACACTCACATTTTTCATAAAACAAACACATTTTTTTCAGGAATCTACTATCTGGAACCTAAAACTAATTTTAAAAAAACATCTTTCTAGGCATCCACTGTCCCTAATCGTGCAAGAAAATTTCAATTGACTTGTTGAAATATTGCAATCACCCTTATCCAAAAACGAAATTTAAATCAACATTTTAGCAGTAACACACTCACATTTTTCATAAAACAAACACATTTTTTTCAGGAATCTACTCTCTGGAACCTAAAACTAATTTAAAAAAAACATCTTTCTAGGCATCCACTGTCCCTAATCGTGCAAGAAAATTTCAATTGACTTGTTGAAATATTGCAATCACCCTTATTCAAAAACGAAATTTAAATCAACTTTTTAGCAGTAACACACTCACATTTTTCATAAAACAAACACATTTTTTTCAGGAATCTACTCTCTGGAACCTAAAACTAATTTTAAAAAAACATCTTTCTAGGCATCCACTGTCCCTAATCGTACAAGAAAATTTCAATTGACTTGTTGAAATATTGCAATCACCCTTATTCAAAAACGAAATTTAAATCAACTTTTTAGCAGTAACACCCTCACATTTTTCATAAAACAAACACATTTTTTTCAGGAATCTACTATCTGGAACCTAAAACTAATTTTAAAAAAACATCTTTCTAGGCATCCACTGTCCCTAATCGTGCAAGAAAATTTCAATTGACTTGTTGAAATATTGCAATCACCCTTATCCAAAAACGAAATTTAAATCAACATTTTAGCAGTAACACACTCACATTTTTCATAAAACAAACACATTTTTTTCAGGAATCTACTCTCTGGAACCTAAAACTAATTTAAAAAAAACATCTTTCTAGGCATCCACTGTCCCTAATCGTGCAAGAAAATTTCAATTGACTTGTTGAAGTATTGCAATCACCCTTACCCAAAAACGAAATTTAAATCAACTTTTTAGCAGTAACACACTCACATTTTTCATAAAACAAACACATTTTTTTCAGGAATCTACTCTCTGGAACCTAAAACTAATTTTAAAAAAACATCTTTCTAGGCATCCACTGTCCCTAATCGTGCAAGAAAATTTCAATTGACTTGTTGAAATATTGCAATCACCCTTATCCAAAAAAGAAATTTAAATCAACTTTTTAGCAGTAACACACTCACATTTTTCATAAAACAAACACATTTTTTCAGGAATCAACTCTCTGGAACCTAAAACAAATATAAAAAAAACATCTTTCTATGCATCCACTCTCCCTAATCGTGCAAGAAAATTTCAATTAACTTGTTGAAATGATGCATTCACGCTTATCCTGAAACTAAATTTAAATCAACTTTTTTGCAGTAACACACTCACATTTTTCATGAAACAAATAATTTTTTTTTCAGGAATCCACTCTCTGGAACCTATAACGAATTTGTAAAAAACATCTTTCTAGGCATCCACTCTCCCTAATCTTGCAAGAAAATTTCAATTAACTTGTTGAAATATTGCAATCACCCTTATCCAAAAACGATATTTAAATCAACTTTTTTGCAGTAACACACTCACATTTTTCATAAAACAAACACATTTTTTTCAGGAATCTACTCTCTGGAACCTAAAACTAATTTTAAAAAAATATCTTTCTAGGCATCCACTGTCCCTAATCGTGCAAGAAAATTTCAATTGACTTGTTGAAATATTGCAATCACCCTTATCCAAAAATGAAATTTAAATCAACTTTTTAGCAGCAACACACTCACATTTTTCATAAAACAAACACATTTTTTTCAGAAATCTACTCTCTGGAACCTAAAACTAATTTTAAAAAAACATCTTTCTAGGCATCCACTGTCCCTAATCGTGCAAGAAAATTTCAATTGACTTGTTGAAATATTGCAATCACCCTTATTCAAAAACGAAATTTAAATCAACTTTTTAGCAGTAACACCCTCACATTTTTCATAAAACAAACACATTTTTTTCAGGAATCTACTCTCTGAAACCTAATACTAATTTAAAAAAGAAATCTTTCTATGCATCCACTGTCCCTAATCGTGCAAGAAAATTTCAATTGACTTGTTGAAGTATTGCAATCACCCTTATCCAAAAACGAAATTTAAATCAACTTTTTAGCAGTAACACACTCACATTTTTCATAAAACAAACACATTTTTTTCAGGAATCTACTCTCTGGAACCTAAAACTAATTTTAAAAAAACATCTTTCTAGGCATCCACTGTCCCTAATCGTGCAAGAAAATTTCAATTGACTTGTTGAAATATTGCAATCACCCTTATCCAAAAACGAAATTTAAATCAACTTTTTAGCAGTAACACACTCACATTTTTCATAAAACAAACACATTTTTTTCAGGAATCTACTCTCTGAAACCTAAAACTAATTTTAAAAAAATATCTTTCTAGGCATCCACTGTCCCTAATCGTGCAAGAAAATTTCAATTGACTTGTTGAAATATTGCAATCACCCTTATTCAAAAACGAAATTTAAATCAACTTTTTAGCAGTAACACCCTCACATTTTTCATAAAACAAACACATTTTTTTCAGGAATCTACTCTCTGAAACCTAAAACTAATTAAAAAAAACATCTTTCTAGGCATCCACTCTCCCTAATCTTCCAAGAAAATTTCAATTAACTAGTTGAAATAATGCAATCATGCCTATCCTGAAGCTACATTTAAATAAACTTTTTAGCAGTAACACACTCATATTTTTCATAAAACAAACACATTTTTTTCAGGAATCAACTCTCTGGAACCTAAAACAAATATAAAAAAAACATCTTTCTATGCATCCACTCTCCCTAATCTTGCAAGAAAATTTCAATTAACTTGTTGAAATGATGCATTCACGCTTATCCTGAAACCAAATTTAAATCAACTTTTTTGCAGTAACACACTCACATTTTTCATGAAACAAATAATTTTTTTTTCAGGAATCCACTCTCTGGAACCTATAACGAATTTGTAAAAAACATCTTTCTAGGCATCCACTCTCCCTAATCTTGCAAGAAAATTTCAATTAACTTGTTGAAATATTGCAATCACCCTTATCCAAAAACGATATTTAAATCAACTTTTTTGCAGTAACACACTCACATTTTTCATAAAACAAACACATTTTTTTCAGGAATCTACTCTCTGGAACCTAAAACTAATTTTAAAAAAACATCTTTCTAGGCATCCACTGTCCCTAATCGTGCAAGAAAATTTCAATTGACTTGTTGAAATATTGCAATCACCCTTATCCAAAAATGAAATTTAAATCAACTTTTTAGCAGTAACACACTCACATTTTTCATAAAACAAACACATTTTTTTCAGGAATCTACTCTCTGGAACCTAAAACTAATTTTAAAAAAACATCTTTCTAGGCATCCACTGTCCCTAATCGTACAAGAAAATTTCAATTGACTTGTTGAAATATTGCAATCACCCTTATTCAAAAACGAAATTTAAATCAACTTTTTAGCAGTAACACCCTCACATTTTTCATAAAACAAACACATTTTTTTCAGGAATCTACTCTCTGGAACCTAAAACTAATTTAAAAAAAAATCTTTCTAGGCATCCACTGTCCCTAATCGTGCAAGAAAATTTCAATTGACTTGTTGAAGTATTGCAATCACCCTTATCCAAAAACGAAATTTAAATCAACTTTTTAACAGTAACACACTCACATTTTTCATAAAACAAACACATTTTTTTCAGGAATCTACTCTCTGGAACCTAAAACTAATTTTAAAAAAACATCTTTCTAGGCATCCACTGTCCCTAATCGTGCAAGAAAATTTCAATTGACTTGTTGAAATATTGCAATCACCCTTATCCAAAAACGAAATTTAAATCAACTTTTTAGCAGTAACACACTCACATTTTTCATAAAACAAACACATTTTTTCAGGAATCAACTCTCTGGAACCTAAAACAAATATAAAAAAAACATCTTTCTATGCATCCACTCTCCCTAATCGTGCAAGAAAATTTCAATTAACTAGTTGAAATAATGCAATCATGCCTATCCTGAAGCTAAATTTAAATAAACTATTTAGCAGTAACACACTCACATTTTTCATAAAACAAACACATTTTTTTCAGGAATCAACTCTCTGGAACCTAAAACAAATATAAAAAAAAATCTTTCTATGCATCCACTCTCCCTAATCGTGCAAGAAAATTTCAATTAACTTGTTGAAATGATGCATTCATGCTTATCCTGAAACTAAATTTAAATCAACTTTTTTGCAGTAACACACTCACATTTTTCATGAAACAAATAATTTTTTTTTCAGGAATCCACTCTCTGGAACCTATAACGAATTTGTAAAAAACATCTTTCTAGGCATCCATTCTCCCTAATCTTGCAAGAAAATTTCAATTAACTTGTTGAAATATTGCAATCACCCTTATCCAAAAATGAAATTTAAATCAACTTTTTAGCAGTAACACACTCACATTTTTCATAAAACAAACACATTTTTTTCAGGAATCTACTCTCTGGAACCTAAAACTAATTTTAAAAAAACATCTTTCTAGGCATCCACTGTCCCTAATCGTACAAGAAAATTTCAATTGACTTGTTGAAATATTGCAATCACCCTTATTCAAAAACAAAATTTAAATCAACTTTTTAGCAGTAACACCCTCACATTTTTCATAAAACAAACACATTTTTTTCAAGAATCTACTCTCTGGAACCTAAAACTAATTTAAAAAAAAATCTTTCTAGGCATCCACTGTCCCTAATCGTGCAAGAAAATTTCAATTGACTTGTTGAAGTATTGCAATCACCCTTATCCAAAAACGAAATTTAAATCAACTTTTTAGCAGTAACACACTCACATTTTTCATAAAACAAACACATTTTTTTCAGGAATCTACTCTCTGGAACCTAAAACTAATTTTAAAAAAACATCTTTCTAGGCATCCACTGTCCCTAATCGTGCAAGAAAATTTCAATTGACTTTTTGAAATATTGCAATCACCCTTATCCAAAAACGAAATTTAAATCAACTTTTTAGCAGTAACACACTCACATTTTTCATAAAACAAACACATTTTTTCAGGAATCAACTCTCTGGAACCTAAAACAAATATAAAAAAAACATCTTTCTATGCATCCACTCTCCCTAATCGTGCAAGAAAATTTCAATTAACTAGTTGAAATAATGCAATCATGCCTATCCTGAAGCTAAATTTAAATAAACTTTTTAGCAGTAACACACTCACATTTTTCATAAAACAAACACATTTTTTTCAGGAATCAACTCTCTGGAACCTAAAACAAATATAAAAAAAACATCTTTCTATGCATCCACTCTCCCTAATCGTGCAAGAAAATTTCAATTAACTTGTTGAAATGATGCATTCATGCTTATCCTGAAACTAAATTTAAATCAACTTTTTTGCAGTAACACACACATTTTTCATGAAACAAATAATTTTTTTTTCAGGAATCCACTCTCTGGAACCTATAACGAATTTGTAAAAAACATCTTTCTAGGCATCCACTCTCCCTAATCTTGCAAGAAAATTTCAATTAACTTGTTGAAATATTGCAATCACCTTTATCCAAAAACGATATTTAAATCAACTTTTTTGCAGTAACACACTCACATTTTTCATAAAACAAACACATTTTTTTCAGGAATCTACTCTCTGGAACCTAAAACTAATTTTAAAAAAACATCTTTCTAGGCATCCACTGTCCCTAATCGTGCAAGAAAATTTCAATTGACTTGTTGAAATATTGCAATCACCCTTATCCAAAAACGAAATTTAAATCAACATTTTAGCAGTAACACACTCACATTTTTCATAAAACAAACACATTTTTTTCAGGAATCTACTCTCTGGAACCTAAAACTAATTTAAAAAAACATCTTTCTAGGCATCCACTGTCCCTAATCGTGCAAGAAAATTTCAATTGACTTGTTGAAATATTGCAATCACCCTTATTCAAAAACGAAATTTAAATCAACTTTTTAGCAGTAACACCCTCACATTTTTCATAAAACAAACACATTTTTTTCAGGAATCTACTCTCTGGAACCTAAAACTAATTTAAAAAAAACATCTTTCTAGGCATCCACTGTCCCTAATCGTGCAAGAAAATTTCAATTGACTTGTTGAAGTATTGCAATCACCCTTACCCAAAAACGAAATTTAAATCAACTTTTTAGCAGTAACACACTCACATTTTTCATAAAACAAACACATTTCTTTCAGGAATCTACTCTCTGGAACCTAAAACTAATTTTGAAAAAACATCTTTCTAGGCATCCACTGTCCCTAATCGTGCAAGAAAATTTCAATTGACTTGTTGAAATATTGCAATCACCCTTATCCAAAATCGAAATTTAAATCAACTTTTTAGCAGTAACACACTCACATTTTTCATTAAACAAACACATTTTTTCAGGAATCAACTCTCTGGAACCTAAAACAAATATAAAAAAAACATCTTTCTATGCATCCACTCTCCCTAATCGTGCAAGAAAATTTCAATTAACTTGTTGAAATGATGCATTCACGCTTATCCTGAAACTAAATTTAAATCAACTTTTTTGCAGTAACACACTCACATTTTTCATGAAACAAATCATTTTTTTTTCAGGAATCCACTCTCTGGAACCTATAACGAATTTGTAAAAAACATCTTTCTAGGCATCCACTCTCCCTAATCTTGCAAGAAAATTTCAATTAACTTGTTGAAATATTGCAATCACCCTTATCCAAAAACGATATTTAAATCAACTTTTTTGCAGTAACACACTCACATTTTTCATAAAACAACACATTTTTTTCAGGAATCTACACTCTGGAACCTAAAACTAATTTTAAAAAAACATCTTTCTAGGCATCCACTGTCCCTAATCGTGCAAGAAAATTTCAATTGACTTGTTGAAATATTGCAATCACCCTTATCCAAAAATGAAATTTAAATCAACTTTTTAGCAGTAACACACTCACATTTTTCATAAAACAAACACATTTTTTTCAGGAATCTACTCTCTGGAACCTAAAACTAATTTTAAAAAAACATCTTTCTAGGCATCCACTGTCCCTAATCGTGCAAGAAAATTTCAATTGACTTGTTGAAATATTGCAATCACCCTTATTCAAAAACGAAATTTAAATCAACTTTTTAGCAGTAACACCCTCACATTTTTCATAAAACAAACACATTTTTTTCAGAAAACTACTCTCTGAAACCTAATACTAATTTAAAAAAGAAATCTTTCTATGCATCCACTGTCCCTAATCGTGCAAGAAAATTTCAATTGACTTGTTGAAGTATTGCAATCACCCTTATCCAAAAACGAAATTTAAATCAACTTTTTAGCAGTAACACACTCACATTTTTCATGAAACAAACACATTTTTTTCAGGAATCGACTCTCTGGAACCTAAAACTAATTTTAAAAAAACATCTTTCTAGGCATCCACTGTCCCTAATCGTGCAAGAAAATTTCAATTGACTTGTTGAAATATTGCAATCACCCTTATCCAAAAACGAAATTGAAATCAACTTTTTAGCAGTAACACACTCACATTTTTATAAAACAAACACATTTTTTTCAGGAATCTACTCTCTGAAACCTAAAACTAATTTAAAAAAAATATCTTTCTAGGCATCCACTGTCCCTAATCGTGCAAGAAAATTTCAATTGACTTGTTGAAATATTGCAATCACCCTTATTCAAAAACGAAATTTAAATCAACTTTTTAGCAGTAACACCCTCACATTTTTCATAAAACAAACACATTTTTTTCAGGAATCTACTCTCTGAAACCTAAAACTAATTAAAAAAACATCTTTCTAGGCATCCACTCTCCCTAATCTTGCAAGAAAATTTCAATTAACTTGTTGAAATATTGCAATCACCCTTATCCAAAAATGAAATTTAAATCAACTTTTTAGCAGTAACACACTCACATTTTTCATAAAACAAACACATTTTTTTCAGGAATCTACTCTCTGGAACCTAAAACTAATTTTAAAAAAACATCTTTCTAGGCATCCACTGTCCCTAATTGTACAAGAAAATTTCAATTGACTTGTTGAAATATTGCAATCACCCTTATTCAAAAACGAAATTTAAATCAACTTTTTAGCAGTAACACCCTCACATTTTTCATAAAACAAACACATTTTTTTCAAGAATCTACTCTCTGGAACCTAAAACTAATTTAAAAAAAAATCTTTCTAGGCATCCACTGTCCCTAATCGTGCAAGAAAATTTCAATTGACTTGTTGAAGTATTGCAATCACCCTTATCCAAAAACGAAATTTAAATCAACTTTTTAGCAGTAACACACTCACATTTTTCATAAAACAAACACATTTTTTTCAGGAATCTACTCTCTGGAACCTAAAACTAATTTTAAAAAAACATCTTTCTAGGCATCCACTGTCCCTAATCGTGCAAGAAAATTTCAATTGACTTTTTGAAATATTGCAATCACCCTTATCCAAAAACGAAATTTAAATCAACTTTTTAGCAGTAACACACTCACATTTTTCATAAAACAAACACATTTTTTCAGGAATCAACTCTCTGGAACCTAAAACAAATATAAAAAAAACATCTTTCTATGCATCCACTCTCCCTAATCGTGCAAGAAAATTTCAATTAACTAGTTGAAATAATGCAATCATGCCTATCCTGAAGCTAAATTTAAATAAACTTTTTAGCAGTAACACACTCACATTTTTCATAAAACAAACACATTTTTTTCAGGAATCAACTCTCTGGAACCTAAAACAAATATAAAAAAAACATCTTTCTATGCATCCACTCTCCCTAATCGTGCAAGAAAATTTCAATTAACTTGTTGAAATGATGCATTCATGCTTATCCTGAAACTAAATTTAAATCAACTTTTTTGCAGTAACACACACATTTTTCATGAAACAAATAATTTTTTTTTCAGGAATCCACTCTCTGGAACCTATAACGAATTTGTAAAAAACATCTTTCTAGGCATCCACTCTCCCTAATCTTGCAAGAAAATTTCAATTAACTTGTTGAAATATTGCAATCACCTTTATCCAAAAACGATATTTAAATCAACTTTTTTGCAGTAACACACTCACATTTTTCATAAAACAAACACATTTTTTTCAGGAATCTACTCTCTGGAACCTAAAACTAATTTTAAAAAAACATCTTTCTAGGCATCCACTGTCCCTAATCGTGCAAGAAAATTTCAATTGACTTGTTGAAATATTGCAATCACCCTTATCCAAAAACGAAATTTAAATCAACATTTTAGCAGTAACACCCTCACATTTTTCATAAAACAAACACATTTTTTTCAGGAATCTACTCTCTGGAACCTAAAACTAATTTAAAAAAAACATCTTTCTAGGCATCCACTGTCCCTAATCGTGCAAGAAAATTTCAATTGACTTGTTGAAGTATTGCAATCACCCTTACCCAAAAACGAAATTTAAATCAACTTTTTAGCAGTAACACACTCACATTTTTCATAAAACAAACACATTTTTTTCAGGAATCTACTCTCTGGAACCTAAAACTAATTTTGAAAAAACATCTTTCTAGGCATCCACTGTCCCTAATCGTGCAAGAAAATTTCAATTGACTTGTTGAAATATTGCAATCACCCTTATCCAAAAACGAAATTTAAATCAACTTTTTAGCAGTAACACACTCACATTTTTCATTAAACAAACACATTTTTTCAGGAATCAACTCTCTGGAACCTAAAACAAATATAAAAAAAACATCTTTCTATGCATCCACTCTCCCTAATCGTGCAAGAAAATTTCAATTAACTTGTTGAAATGATGCATTCACGCTTATCCTGAAACTAAATTTAAATCAACTTTTTTGCAGTAACACACTCACATTTTTCATGAAACAAATCATTTTTTTTTCAGGAATCCACTCTCTGGAACCTATAACGAATTTGTAAAAAACATCTTTCTAGGCATCCACTCTCCCTAATCTTGCAAGAAAATTTCAATTAACTTGTTGAAATATTGCAATCACCCTTATCCAAAAACGATATTTAAATCAACTTTTTTGCAGTAACACACTCACATTTTTCATAAAACAAACACATTTTTTTCAGGAATCTACACTCTGGAACCTAAAACTAATTTTAAAAAAACATCTTTCTAGGCATCCACTGTCCCTAATCGTGCAAGAAAATTTCAATTGACTTGTTGAAATATTGCAATCACCCTTATCCAAAAATGAAATTTAAATCAACTTTTTAGCAGTAACACACTCACATTTTTCATAAAACAAACACATTTTTTTCAGGAATCTACTCTCTGGAACCTAAAACTAATTTTAAAAAAACATCTTTCTAGGCATCCACTGTCCCTAATCGTGCAAGAAAATTTCAATTGACTTGTTGAAATATTGCAATCACCCTAATTCAAAAACGAAATTTAAATCAACTTTTTAGCAGTAACACCCTCACATTTTTCATAAAACAAACACATTTTTTTCAGAAAACTACTCTCTGAAACCTAATACTAATTTAAACAAGAAATCTTTCTATGCATCCACTGTCCCTAATCGTGCAAGAAAATTTCAATTGACTTGTTGAAGTATTGCAATCACCCTTATCCAAAAACGAAATTTAAATCAACTTTTTAGCAGTAACACACTCACATTTTTCATGAAACAAACACATTTTTTTCAGGAATCGACTCTCTGGAACCTAAAACTAATTTTAAAAAAACATCTTTCTAGGCATCCACTGTCCCTAATCGTGCAAGAAAATTTCAATTGACTTGTTGAAATATTGCAATCACCCTTATCCAAAAACGAAATTTAAATCAACTTTTTAGCAGTAACACACTCACATTTTTATAAAACAAACACATTTTTTTCAGGAATCTACTCTCTGAAACCTAAAACTAATTTAAAAAAAATATCTTTCTAGGCATCCACTGTCCCTAATCGTGCAAGAAAATTTCAATTGACTTGTTGAAATATTGCAATCACCCTTATTCAAAAACGAAATTTAAATCAACTTTTTAGCAGTAACACCCTCACATTTTTCATAAAACAAACACATTTTTTTCAGGAATCTACTCTCTGAAACCTAAAACTAATTAAAAAAACATCTTTCTATGCATCCACTCTCCCTAATCGTGCAAGAAAATTTCAATTAACTAGTTGAAATAATGCAATCATGCCTATCCTGAAGCTAAATTTAAATAAACTTTTTAGCAGTAACACACTCACATTTTTCATAAAACAAACACATTTTTTTCAGGAATCAACTCTCTGGAACCTAAAACAAATATAAAAAAAACATCTTTCTATGCATCCACTCTCCCTAATCGTGCAAGAAAATTTCAATTAACTTGTTGAAATGATGCATTCATGCTTATCCTGAAACTAAATTTAAATCAACTTTTTTGCAGTAACACACTCACATTTTTCATGAAACAAATAATTTTTTTTTCAGGAATCCACTCTCTGGAACCTATAACGAATTTTAAAAAAACATCTTTCTAGGCATCCACTCTCCCTAATCTTGCAAGAAAATTTCAATTAACTTGTTGAAATATTGCAATCACCTTTATCCAAAAACGATATTTAAATCAACTTTTTTGCAGTAACACACTCACATTTTTCATAAAACAAACACATTTTTTTCAGGAATCTACTCTCTGGAACCTAAAACTAATTTTAAAAAAACATCTTTCTAGGCATCCACTGTCCCTAATCGTGCAAGAAAATTTCAATTGACTTGTTGAAATATTGCAATCACCCTTATCCAAAAACGAAATTTAAATCAACATTTTAGCAGTAACACACTCAC
Source organism: Lissotriton vulgaris (assembly GCF_964263255.1). NCBI lineage: Eukaryota > Metazoa > Chordata > Amphibia > Caudata > Salamandridae > Lissotriton > Lissotriton vulgaris. The sequence goes on along the minus strand of NW_028242020.1, from coordinate 748,461 downwards.
ATTTTTCATAAAACAAACACATTTTTTTCAGGAATCGACTCTCTGGAACCTAAAACTAATTTAAAAAAACATCTTTCTAGGCATCCACTGTCCCTAATCGTGCAAGAAAATTTCAATTGACTTGTTGAAATATTGCAATCACCCTTATTCAAAAACGAAATTTAAATCAACATTTTAGCAGTAACACACTCACATTTTTCATAAAACAAACACATTTTTTTCAGGAATCTACTCTCTGGAACCTAAAACTAATTTAAAAAAACATCTTTCTAGGCATCCACTGTCCCTAATCGTGCAAGAAAATTTCAATTTACTTGTTGAAATATTGCAATCACCCTTATTCAAAAACGAAATTTAAATCAACTTTTTAGCAGTAACACCCTCACATTTTTCATAAAACAAACACATTTTTTTCAGGAATCTACTCTCTGGAACCTAAAACTAATTTTAAAAAAATATCTTTCTAGGCATCCACTGTCCCTAATCTTCCAAGAAAATTTCAATTAACTTATTGAAATATTGCAATCACCCTTATCCAAAAACGATATTTAAATCAACTTTTTAGCAGTAACACACTCACATTTTTCATAAAACAAACACATTTTTTTCAGGAATCTACTCTCTGGAACCTAAAACTAATTTAAAAAAAAATCTTTCTAGGCATCCACTGTCCCTAATCGTGCAAAAAAATTTCAATTGACTTGTTGAAGTATTGCAATCACCCTTATCCAAAAACGAAATTTAAATCAACTTTTTAGCAGTAACACACTCACATTTTTCATAAAACAATTACATTTTTTTCAGGAATCTACTCTCTGGAACCTAAAACTAATTTTAAAAAAACATCTTTCTAGGCATCCACTGTCCCTAATCGTGCAAGAAAATTTCAATTGACTTGTTGAAATATTGCAATCACCCTTATCCAAAAACGAAATTAAAATCAACTTTTTAGCAGTAACACACTCACATTTTTCATAAAACAAACACATTTTTTCAGGAATCAACTCTCTGGAACCTAAAACAAATATAAAAAAACATCTTTCTATGCATCCACTCTCCCTAATCGTGCAAGAAAATTTCAATTAACTAGTTGAAATAATGCAATCATGCCTATCCTGAAGCTAAATTTAAATAAACTTTTTAGCAGTAACACACTCACATTTTTCATAAAACAAACACATTTTTTTCAGGAATCAACTCTCTGGAACCTAAAACAAATATAAAAAAAACATCTTTCTATGCATCCACTCTCCCTAATCGTGCAAGAAAATTTCAATTAACTTGTTGAAATGATGCATTCATGCTTATCCTGAAACTAAATTTAAATCAACTTTTTTGCAGTAACATACTCACATTTTTCATGAAACAAATAATTTTTTTTTCAGGAATCCACTCTCTGGAACCTATAACGAATTTGTAAAAAACATCTTTCTAGGCATCCACTCTCCCTAATCTTGCAAGAAAATTTCAATTAACTTGTTGAAATATTGCAATCACCTTTATCCAAAAACGATATTTAAATCAACTTTTTTGCAGTAACACACTCACATTTTTCATAAAACAAACACATTTTTTTCAGGAATCTACTATCTGGAACCTAAAACTAATTTTAAAAAAACATCTTTCTAGGCATCCACTGTCCCTAATCGTGCAAGAAAATTTCAATTGACTTGTTGAAATATTGCAATCACCCTTATCCAAAAACGAAATTTAAATCAACATTTTAGCAGTAACACACTCACATTTTTCATAAAACAAACACATTTTTTTCAGGAATCTACTCTCTGGAACCTAAAACTAATTTAAAAAAAACATCTTTCTAGGCATCCACTGTCCCTAATCGTGCAAGAAAATTTCAATTGACTTGTTGAAATATTGCAATCACCCTTATTCAAAAACGAAATTTAAATCAACTTTTTAGCAGTAACACACTCACATTTTTCATAAAACAAACACATTTTTTTCAGGAATCTACTCTCTGGAACCTAAAACTAATTTTAAAAAAAAATCTTTCTAGGCATCCACTGTCCCTAATCGTACAAGAAAATTTCAATTGACTTGTTGAAATATTGCAATCACCCTTATTCAAAAACGAAATTTAAATCAACTTTTTAGCAGTAACACCCTCACATTTTTCATAAAACAAACACATTTTTTTCAGGAATCTACTCTCTGAAACCTAATACTAATTTAAAAAAGAAATCTTTCTATGCATCCACTGTCCCTAACCGTGCAAGAAAATTTCAATTCACTTGTTGAAGTATTGCAATCACCCTTATCCAAAAACGAAATTTAAATCAACTTTTTAGCAGTAACACACTCACATTTTTCATAAAACAAACACATTTTTTTCAGGAATCTACTCTCTGGAACCTAAAACTAATTTAAAAAAAACATCTTTCTAGGCATCCACTGTCCCTAATCGTGCAAGAAAATTTCAATTGACTTGTTGAAGTATTGCAATCACCCTTACCCAAAAACGAAATTTAAATCAACTTTTTAGCAGTAACACACTCACATTTTTCATAAAACAAACACATTTTTTTCAGGAATCTACTCTCTGGAACCTAAAACTAATTTAAAAAAAACATCTTTCTAGGCATCCACTGTCCCTAATCGTGCAAGAAAATTTCAATTGACTTGTTGAAATATTGCAATCACCCTTATCCAAAAACGAAATTTAAATCAACTTTTTAGCAGTAACACACTCACATTTTTCATAAAACAAACACATTTTTTCAGGAATCAACTCTCTGGAACCTAAAACAAATATAAAAAAAACATCTTTCTATGCATCCACTCTCCCTAATCGTGCAAGAAAATTTCAATTAACTAGTTGAAATAATGCAATCATGCCTATCCTGAAGCTAAATTTAAATAAACTTTTTAGCAGTAACACACTCACATTTTTCATAAAACAAACACATTTTTTTCAGGAATCAACTCTCTGGAACCTAAAACAAATATAAAAAAAACATCTTTCTATGCATCCACTCTCCCTAATCGTGCAAGAAAATTTCAATTAACTTGTTGAAATGATGCATTCATGCTTATCCTGAAACTAAATTTAAATCAACTTTTTTGCAGTAACACACTCACATTTTTCATGAAACAAATAATTTTTTTTTCAGGAATCCACTCTCTGGAACCTATAACGAATTTGTAAAAAACATCTTTCTAGGCATCCACTCTCCCTAATCTTGCAAGAAAATTTCAATTAACTTGTTGAAATATTGCAATCACCTTTATCCAAAAACGATATTTAAATCAACTTTTTTGCAGTAACACACTCACATTTTTCATAAAACAAACACATTTTTTTCAGGAATCTACTCTCTGGAACCTAAAACTAATTTTAAAAAAACATCTTTCTAGGCATCCACTGTCCCTAATCGTGCAAGAAAATTTCAATTGACTTGTTGAAATATTGCAATCACCCTTATCCAAAAACGAAATTTAAATCAACATTTTAGCAGTAACACACTCACATTTTTCATAAAACAAACACATTTTTTTCAGGAATCTACTCTCTGGAACCTAAAACTAATTTAAAAAAACATCTTTCTAGGCATCCACTGTCCCTAATCGTGCAAGAAAATTTCAATTGACTTGTTGAAATATTGCAATCACCCTTATTCAAAAACGAAATTTAAATCAACATTTTAGCAGTAACACACTCACATTTTTCATAAAACAAACACATTTTTTTCAGGAATCTACTCTCTGGAACCTAAAACTAATTTAAAAAAACATCTTTCTAGGCATCCACTGTCCCTAATCGTGCAAGAAAATTTCAATTTACTTGTTGAAATATTGCAATCACCCTTATTCAAAAACGAAATTTAAATCAACTTTTTAGCAGTAACACCCTCACATTTTTCATAAAACAAACACATTTTTTTCAGGAATCTACTCTCTGGAACCTAAAACTAATTTTAAAAAAATATCTTTCTAGGCATCCACTGTCCCTAATCGTGCAAGAAAATATCAATTGACTTTTTGAAATATTGCAATCACCCTTATTCAAAAACGAAATTTAAATCAACTTTTTAGCAGTAACACCCTCACATTTTTCATAAAACAAACACATTTTTTTCAGGAATCTACTCTCTGAAACCTAAAACTAATTAAAAAAACATCTTTCTAGGCATCCACTCTCCCTAATCTTCCAAGAAAATTTCAATTAACTTATTGAAATATTGCAATCACCCTTATCCAAAAACGATATTTAAATCAACTTTTTAGCAGTAACACACTCACATTTTTCATAAAACAAACACATTTTTTTCAGGAATCTACTCTCTGGAACCTAAAACTAATTTAAAAAAAAATCTTTCTAGGCATCCACTGTCCCTAATCGTGCAAGAAAATTTCAATTGACTTGTTGAAGTATTGCAATCACCCTTATCCAAAAACGAAATTTAAATCAACTTTTTAGCAGTAACACACTCACATTTTTCATAAAACAAACACATTTTTTTCAGGAATCTACTCTCTGGAACCTAAAAACTAATTTTAAAAAAACATCTTTCTAGGCATCCACTGTCCCTAATCGTGCAAGAAAATTTCAATTGACTTGTTGAAATATTGCAATCACCCTTATCCAAAAACGAAATTTAAATCAACTTTTTAGCAGTAACACACTCACATTTTTCATAAAACAAACACATTTTTTCAGGAATCAACTCTCTGGAACCTAAAACAAATATAAAAAAACATCTTTCTATGCATCCACTCTCCCTAATCGTGCAAGAAAATTTCAATTAACTAGTTGAAATAATGCAATCATGCCTATCCTGAAGCTAAATTTAAATAAACTTTTTAGCAGTAACACACTCACATTTTTCATAAAACAAACACATTTTTTTCAGGAATCAACTCTCTGGAACCTAAAACAAATATAAAAAAAACATCTTTCTATGCATCCACTCTCCCTAATCGTGCAAGAAAATTTCAATTAACTTGTTGAAATGATGCATTCATGCTTATCCTGAAACTAAATTTAAATCAACTTTTTTGCAGTAACATACTCACATTTTTCATGAAACAAATAACTTTTTTTTTCAGGAATCCACTCTCTGGAACCTATAACGAATTTGTAAAAAACATCTTTCTAGGCATCCACTCTCCCTAATCTTGCAAGAAAATTTCAATTAACTTGTTGAAATATTGCAATCACCTTTATCCAAAAACGATATTTAAATCAACTTTTTTGCAGTAACACACTCACATTTTTCATAAAACAAACACATTTTTTTCAGGAATCTACTCTCTGGAACCTAAAACTAATTAAAAAAAAAATCTTTCTAGGCATCCACTGTCCCTAATCGTGCAAGAAAATTTCAATTGACTTGTTGAAATATTGCAATCACCCTTATTCAAAAACGAAATTTAAATCAACTTTTTAGCAGTAACACACTCACATTTTTCATAAAACAAACACATTTTTTTCAGGAATCTACTCTCTGGAACCTAAAACTAATTTTAAAAAAACATCTTTCTAGGCATCCACTGTCCCTAATCGTACAAGAAAATTTCAATTGACTTGTTGAAATATTGCAATCACCCTTATTCAAAAACGAAATTTAAATCAACTTTTTAGCAGTAACACCCTCACATTTTTCATAAAACAAACACATTTTTTTCAGGAATCTACTCTCTGAAACCTAATACTAATTTAAAAAAGAAATCTTTCTATGCATCCACTGTCCCTAACCGTGCAAGAAAATTTCAATTCACTTGTTGAAGTATTGCAATCACCCTTATCCAAAAACGAAATTTAAATCAACTTTTTAGCAGTAACACACTCACATTTTTCATAAAACAAACACATTTTTTTCAGGAATCTACTCTCTGGAACCTAAAACTAATTTAAAAAAAACATCTTTCTAGGCATCCACTGTCCCTAATCGTGCAAGAAAATTTCAATTGACTTGTTGAAGTATTGCAATCACCCTTACCCAAAAACGAAATTTAAATCAACTTTTTAGCAGTAACACACTCACATTTTTCATAAAACAAACACATTTTTTTCAGGAATCTACTCTCTGGAACCTAAAACTAATTTAAAAAAAACATCTTTCTAGGCATCCACTGTCCCTAATCGTGCAAGAAAATTTCAATTGACTTGTTGAAATATTGCAATCACCCTTATCCAAAAACGAAATTTAAATCAACTTTTTAGCAGTAACACACTCACATTTTTCATAAAACAAACACATTTTTTCAGGAATCAACTCTCTGGAACCTAAAACAAATATAAAAAAAACATCTTTCTATGCATCCACTCTCCCTAATCGTGCAAGAAAATTTCAATTAACTTGTTGAAATGATGCATTCACGCTTATCCTGAAACTAAATTTAAATCAACTTTTTTGCAGTAACACACTCACATTTTTCATGAAACAAATAATTTTTTTTTCAGGAATCCACTCTCTGGAACCTATAACAAATTTGTAAAAAACATCTTTCTAGGCATCCACTCTCCCTAATCTTGCAAGAAAATTTCAATTAACTTGTTGAAATATTGCAATCACCCTTCTCCAAAAACGATATTTAAATCAACTTTTTTGCAGTAACACACTCACATTTTTCATAAAACAAACACATTTTTTTCAGGAATCTACTCTCTGGAACCTAAAACTAATTTTAAAAAAACATCTTTCTAGGCATCCACTGTCCCTAATCGTGCAAGAAAATTTCAATTGACTTGTTGAAATATTGCAATCACCCTTATCCAAAAATGAAATTTAAATCAACTTTTTAGCAGCAACACACTCACATTTTTCATAAAACAAACACATTTTTTCAGGAATCAACTCTCTGGAACCTAAAACAAATATAAAAAAACATCTTTCTATGCATCCACTCTCCCTAATCGTGCAAGAAAATTTCAATTAACTAGTTGAAATAATGCAATCATGCCTATCCTGAAGCTAAATTTAAATAAACTTTTTAGCAGTAACACACTCACATTTTTCATAAAACAAACACATTTTTTTCAGGAATCAACTCTCTGGAACCTAAAACAAATATAAAAAAAACATCTTTCTATGCATCCACTCTCCCTAATCGTGCAAGAAAATTTCAATTAACTTGTTGAAATGATGCATTCATGCTTATCCTGAAACTAAATTTAAATCAACTTTTTTGCAGTAACATACTCACATTTTTCATGAAACAAATAATTTATTTTTCAGGAATCCACTCTCTGGAACCTATAACGAATTTGTAAAAAACATCTTTCTAGGCATCCACTCTCCCTAATCTTGCAAGAAAATTTCAATTAACTTGTTGAAATATTGCAATCACCTTTATCCAAAAACGATATTTAAATCAACTTTTTTGCAGTAACACACTCACATTTTTCATAAAACAAACACATTTTTTTCAGGAATCTACTATCTGGAACCTAAAACTAATTTTAAAAAAACATCTTTCTAGGCATCCACTGTCCCTAATCGTGCAAGAAAATTTCAATTGACTTGTTGAAATATTGCAATCACCCTTATCCAAAAACGAAATTTAAATCAACATTTTAGCAGTAACACACTCACATTTTTCATAAAACAAACACATTTTTTTCAGGAATCTACTCTCTGGAACCTAAAACTAATTTAAAAAAAACATCTTTCTAGGCATCCACTGTCCCTAATCGTGCAAGAAAATTTCAATTGACTTGTTGAAATATTGCAATCACCCTTATTCAAAAACGAAATTTAAATCAACTTTTTAGCAGTAACACACTCACATTTTTCATAAAACAAACACATTTTTTTCAGGAATCTACTCTCTGGAACCTAAAACTAATTTAAAAAAAATATCTTTCTAGGCATCCACTGTCCCTAATCGTGCAAGAAAATTTCAATTGACTTGTTGAAATATTGCAATCACCCTTATTCAAAAACGAAATTTAAATCAACTTTTTAGCAGTAACACCCTCACATTTTTCATAAAACAAACACATTTTTTTCAGGAATCTACTCTCTGAAACCTAAAACTAATTAAAAAAACATCTTTCTAGGCATCCACTCTCCCTAATCTTCCAAGAAAATTTCAATTAACTTATTGAAATATTGCAATCACCCTTATCCAAAAACGATATTTAAATCAACTTTTTAGCAGTAACACACTCACATTTTTCATAAAACAAACACATTTTTTTCAGGAATCTACTCTCTGGAACCTAAAACTAATTTAAAAAAATAATCTTTCTAGGCATCCACTGTCCCTAATCGTGCAAGAAAATTTCAATTGACTTGTTGAAGTATTGCAATCACCCTTATCCAAAAACGAAATTTAAATCAACTTTTTAGCAGTGACACACTCACATTTTTCATAAAACAAACACATTTTTTTCAGGAATCTACTCTCTGGAACCTAAAACTAATTTTAAAAAAACATCTTTCTAGGCATCCACTGTCCCTAATTGTGCAAGAAAATTTCAATTGACTTGTTGAAATATTGCAATCACCCTTATCCAAAAACAAAATTTAAATCAACTTTTTAGCAGTAACACACTCACATTTTTCATAAAACAAACACATTTTTTCAGGAATCAACTCTCTGGAACCTAAAACAAATATAAAAAAACATCTTTCTATGCATCCACTCTCCCTAATCGTGCAAGAAAATTTCAATTAACTAGTTGAAATAATGCAATCATGCCTATCCTGAAGCTAAATTTAAATACACTTTTTAGCAGTAACACACTCACATTTTTCATAAAACAAACACATTTTTTTCAGGAATCAACTCTCTGGAACCTAAAACATATATAAAAAAAACATCTTTCTATGCATCCACTCTCCCTAATCGTGCAAGAAAATTTCAATTAACTTGTTGAAATGATGCATTCATGCTTATCCTGAAACTAAATTTAAATCAACTTTTTTGCAGTAACATACTCACATTTTTCATGAAACAAATACATTTTTTTTCAGGAATCCACTCTCTGGAACCTATAACGAATTTGTAAAAAACATCTTTCTAGGCATCCACTCTCCCTAATCTTGCAAGAAAATTTCAATTAACTTGTTGAAATATTGCAATCACCTTTATCCAAAAACGATATTTAAATCAACTTTTTTGCAGTAACACACTCACATTTTTCATAAAACAAACACATTTTTTTCAGGAATCTACTATCTGGAACCTAAAACTAATTTTAAAAAAACATCTTTCTAGGCATCCACTGTCCCTAATCGTGCAAGAAAATTTCAATTGACTTGTTGAAATATTGCAATCACCCTTATCCAAAAACGAAATTTAAATCAACATTTTAGCAGTAACACACTCACATTTTTCATAAAACAAACACATTTTTTTCAGGAATCTACTCTCTGGAACCTAAAACTAATTTAAAAAAAACATCTTTCTAGGCATCCACTGTCCCTAATCGTGCAAGAAAATTTCAATTGACTTGTTGAAATATTGCAATCACCCTTATTCAAAAACGAAATTTAAATCAACTTTTTAGCAGTAACACACTCACATTTTTCATGAAACAAACACATTTTTTTCAGGAATCTACTCTCTGGAACCTAAAACTAATTTTAAAAAAACATCTTTCTAGGCATCCACTGTCCCTAATCGTACAAGAAAATTTCAATTGACTTGTTGAAATATTGCAATCACCCTTATTCAAAAACGAAATTTAAATCAACTTTTTAGCAGTAACACCCTCACATTTTTCATAAAACAAACAAATTTTTTTCAGGAATCTACTCTCTGAAACCTAATACTAATTTAAAAAAGAAATCTTTCTATGCATCCACTGTCCCTAACCGTGCAAGAAAATTTCAATTCACTTGTTGAAGTATTGCAATCACCCTTATCCAAAAACGAAATTTAAATCAACTTTTTAGCAGCAACACACTCACATTTTTCATAAAACAAACACATTTTTTTCAGGAATCTACTCTCTGGAACCTAAAACTAATTTAAAAAAAACATCTTTCTAGGCATCCACTGTCCCTAATCGTGCAAGAAAATTTCAATTGAATTGTTGAAGTATTGCAATCACCCTTACCCAAAAACGAAATTTAAATCAACTTTTTAGCAGTAACACACTCACATTTTTCATAAAACAAACACATTTTTTTCAGGAATCTACTCTCTGGAACCTAAAACTAATTTAAAAAAAACATCTTTCTAGGCATCCACTGTCCCTAATCGTGCAAGAAAATTTCAATTGACTTGTTGAAATATTGCAATCACCCTTATCCAAAAACGAAATTTAAATCAACTTTTTAGCAGTAACACACTCACATTTTTCATAAAACAAACACATTTTTTCAGGAATCAACTCTCTGGAACCTAAAACAAATATAAAAAAAACATCTTTCTATGCATCCACTCTCCCTAATCGTGCAAGAAAATTTCAATTAACTTGTTGAAATATTGCAATCACCCTTATCCAAAAACGATATTTAAATCAACTTTTTTGCAGTAACACACTCACATTTTTCATAAAACAAACACATTTTTTTCAGGAATCTACTCTCTGGAACCTAAAACTAATTTTAAAAAAACATCTTTCTAGGCATCCACTGTCCCTAATCGTGCAAGAAAATTTCAATTGACTTGTTGAAATATTGCAATCACCCTTATCCAAAAATGAAATTTAAATCAACTTTTTAGCAGCAACACACTCACATTTTTCATAAAACAAACACATTTTTTTCAGGAATCTACTCTCTGAAACCTAATACTAATTTAAAAAAGAAATCTTTTTATGCATCCACTGTCCCTAATCGTGCAAGAAAATTTCAATTGACTTGTTGAAGTATTGCAATCACCCTTATCCAAAAACGAAATTTAAATCAACTTTTTAGCAGTAACACACTCACATTTTTCATAAAACAAACACATTTTTTTCAGGAATCTACTCTCTGGAACCTAAAACTAATTTAAAAAAAACATCTTTCTAGGCATCCACTGCTCCCTAAATCTGTCCCTAAATCTACTGTCCCTAATCGTGCAAGAAAATTTCAATTGACTTGTTGAAATATTGCAATCACCCTTATTCAAAAACGAAATTTAAATCAACTTTTTAGCAGTAACACCCTCACATTTTTCATAAAACAAACACATTTTTTTCAGGAATCTACTCTCTGAAACCTAATACTAATTTAAAAAAGAAATCTTTTTATGCATCCACTGTCCCTAATCGTGCAAGAAAATTTCAATTGACTTGTTGAAGTATTGCAATCACCCTTATCCAAAAACGAAATTTAAATCAACTTTTTAGCAGTAACACACTCACATTTTTCATAAAACAAACACATTTTTTTCAGGAATCTACTCTCTGGAACCTAAAACTAATTTAAAAAAAACATCTTTCTAGGCATCCACTGTCCCTAATCGTGCAAGAAAATTTCAATTGACTTGTTGAAATATTGCAATCACCCTTATCCAAAAACGAAATTTAAATCAACTTTTTAGCAGTAACACACTCACATTTTTCATAAAACAAACACATTTTTTTCAGGAATCTACTCTCTGAAACCTAAAACTAATTTTAAAAAAATATCTTTCTAGGCATCCACTGTCCCTAATCGTGCAAGAAAATTTCAATTGACTTGTTGAAATATTGCAATCACCCTTATTCAAAAACGAAATTTAAATCAACTTTTTAGCAGTAACACCCTCACATTTTTCATAAAACAAACACATTTTTTTCAGGAATCTACTCTCTGAAACCTAAAACTAATTAAAAAAAACATCTTTCTAGGCATCCACTCTCCCTAATCTTCGAAGAAAATTTCAATTAACTAGTTGAAATAATGCAATCATGCCTATCCTGAAGCTAAATTTAAATAAACTTTTTAGCAGTAACACACTCACATTTTTCATAAAACAAACACATTTTTTTCAGGAATCAACTCTCTGGAACCTAAAACAAATATAAAAAAAACATCTTTCTATGCATCCACTCTCCCTAATCGTGCAAGAAAATTTCAATTAACTTGTTGAAATGATGCATTCATGCTTATCCTGAAACTAAATTTAAATCAACTTTTTTGCAGTAACACACTCACATTTTTCATGAAACAAATAATTTTTTTTCAGGAATCCACTCTCTGGAACCTATAACGAATTTGTAAAAAATATCTTTCTAGGCATCCACTCTCCCTAATCTTGCAAGAAAATTTCAATTAACTTGTTGAAATATTGCAATCACCCTTATCCAAAAACGATATTTAAATCAACTTTTTTGCAGTAACACACTCACATTTTTCATAAAACAAACACATTTTTTTCAGGAATCTACTCTCTGGAACCTAAAACTAATTTTAAAAAAACATCTTTCTAGGCATCCACTGTCCCTAATCGTGCAAGAAAATTTCAATTGACTTGTTGAACTATTGCAATCACCCTTATCCAAAAATGAAATTTAAATCAACTTTTTAGCAGTAACACACTCACATTTTTCATAAAACAAACACATTTTTTTCAGGAATCTACTCTCTGGAACCTAAAACTAATTTTAAAAAAACATCTTTCTAGGCATCCACTGTCCCTAATCGTACAAGAAAATTTCAATTGACTTGTTGAAATATTGCAATCACCCTTATTCAAAAACGAAATTTAAATCAACTTTTTAGCAGTAACACCCTCACATTTTTCATAAAACAAACACATTTTTTTCAGGAATCTACTCTCTGGAACCTAAAACTAATTTAAAAAAAAATCTTTCTAGGCATCCACTGTCCCTAATCGTGCAAGAAAATTTCAATTGACTTGTTGAAGTATTGCAATCACCCTTATCCAAAAACGAAATTTAAATCAACTTTTTAGCAGTAACACACTCACATTTTTCATAAAACAAACACATTTTTTTCAGGAATCTACTCTCTGGAACCTAAAACTAATTTTAAAAAAACATCTTTCTAGGCATCCACTGTCCCTAATCGTGCAAGAAAATTTCAATTGACTTGTTGAAATATTGCAATCACCCTTATCCAAAAACGAAATTTAAATCAACTTTTTAGCAGTAACACACTCACATTTTTCATAAAACAAACACATTTTTTCAGGAATCAACTCTCTGGAACCTAAAACAAATATAAAAAAAATATCTTTCTATGCATCCACTCTCCCTAATCGTGCAAGAAAATTTCAATTAACTAGTTGAAATAATGCAATCATGCCTATCCTGAAGCTAAATTTAAATAAACTTTTTAGCAGTAACACACTCACATTTTTCATAAAACAAACACATTTTTTTCAGGAATCAACTCTCTGGAACCTAAAACTAATTTAAAAAAACATCTTTCTAGGCATCCACTGTCCCTAATCGTGCAAGAAAATTTCAATTGACTTGTTGAAATATTGCAATCACCCTTATTCAAAAACGAAATTTAAATCAACTTTTTAGCAGTAACACCCTCACATTTTTCATAAAACAAACACATTTTTTTCAGGAATCTACTCTCTGAAACCTAATACTAATTTAAAAAAGAAATCTTTTTATGCATCCACTGTCCCTAATCGTGCAAGAAAATTTCAATTGACTTGTTGAAGTATTGCAATCACCCTTATCCAAAAACGAAATTTAAATCAACTTTTTAGCAGTAACACACTCACATTTTTCATAAAACAAACACATTTTTTTCAGGAATCTACTCTCTGGAACCTAAAACTAATTTTAAAAAAACATCTTTCTAGGCATCCACTGTCCCTAATCGTGCAAGAAAATTTCAATTGACTTGTTGAAATATTGCAATCACCCTTATCCAAAAACGAAATTTAAATCAACTTTTTAGCAGTAACACACTCACATTTTTCATAAAACAAACACATTTTTTTCAGGAATCTACTCTCTGAAACCTAAAACTAATTTTAAAAAAATATCTTTCTAGGCATCCACTGTCCCTAATCGTGCAAGAAAATTTCAATTGACTTGTTGAAATATTGCAATCACCCTTATTCAAAAACGAAATTTAAATCAACTTTTTAGCAGTAACACCCTCACATTTTTCATAAAACAAACACATTTTTTTCAGGAATCTACTCTCTGAAACCTAAAACTAATTAAAAAAAACATCTTTCTAGGCATCCACTCTCCCTAATCTTCCAAGAAAATTTCAATTAACTAGTTGAAATAATGCAATCATGCCTATCCTGAAGCTAAATTTAAATAAACTTTTTAGCAGTAACACACTCACATTTTTCATAAAACAAACACATTTTTTTCAGGAATCAACTCTCTGGAACCTAAAACAAATATAAAAAAAACATCTTTCTATGCATCCACTCTCCCTAATCGTGCAAGAAAATTTCAATTAACTTGTTGAAATGATGCATTCATGCTTATCCTGAAACTAAATTTAAATCAACTTTTTTGCAGTAACACACTCACATTTTTCATGAAACAAATAATTTTTTTTTCAGGAATCCACTCTCTGGAACCTATAACGAATTTGTAAAAAACATCTTTCTAGGCATCCACTCTCCCTAATCTTGCAAGAAAATTTCAATTAACTTGTTGAAATATTGCAATCACCCTTATCCAAAAACGATATTTAAATCAACTTTTTTGCAGTAACACACTCACATTTTTCATAAAACAAACACATTTTTTTCAGGAATCTACTCTCTGGAACCTAAAACTAATTTTAAAAAAACATCTTTCTAGGCATCCACTGTCCCTAATCGTGCAAGAAAATTTCAATTGACTTGTTGAAATATTGCAATCAACCTTATCCAAAAATGAAATTTAAATCAACTTTATAGCAGTAACACACTCACATTTTTCATAAAACAAACACATTTTTTTCAGGAATCTACTCTCTGGAACCTAAAACTAATTTTAAAAAAACAACTTTCTAGGCATCCACTGTCCCTAATCGTACAAGAAAATTTCAATTGACTTGTTGAAATATTGCAATCACCCTTATTCAAAAACGAAATTTAAATCAACTTTTTAGCAGTAACACCCTCACATTTTTCATAAAACAAACACATTTTTTTCAGGAATCTACTCTCTGGAACCTAAAACTAATTTAAAAAAAAATCTTTTTATGCATCCACTGTCCCTAATCGTGCAAGAAAATTTCAATTGACTTGTTGAAGTATTGCAATCACCCTTATCCAAAAACGAAATTTAAATCAACTTTTTAGCAGTAACACACTCACATTTTTCATAAAACAAACACATTTTTTTCAGGAATCTACTCTCTGGAACCTAAAACTAATTTAAAAAAAACATCTTTCTAGGCATCCACTGTCCCTAATCGTGCAAGAAAATTTCAATTGACTTGTTGAAATATTGCAATCACCCTTATCCAAAAACGAAATTTAAATCAACTTTTTAGCAGTAACACACTCACATTTTTCATAAAACAAACACATTTTTTTCAGGAATCTACTCTCTGAAACCTAAAACTAATTTAAAAAAAATATCTTTCTAGGCATCCACTGTCCCTAATCGTGCAAGAAAATTTCAATTGACTTGTTGAAATATTGCAATCACCCTTATTCAAAAACGAAATTTAAATCAACTTTTTAGCAGTAACACCCTCACATTTTTCATAAAACAAACACATTTTTTTCAGGAATCTACTCTCTGAAACCTAAAACTAATTAAAAAAAACATCTTTCTAGGCATCCACTCTCCCTAATCTTCCAAGAAAATTTCAATTAACTAGTTGAAATAATGCAATCATGCCTATCCTGAAGCTAAATTTAAATAAACTTTTTAGCAGTAACACACTCACATTTTTCATAAAACAAACACATTTTTTTCAGGAATCAACTCTCTGGAACCTAAAACAAATATAAAAAAAACATCTTTCTATGCATCCACTCTCCCTAATCGTGCAAGAAAATTTCAATTAACTTGTTGAAAGGATGCATTCATGCTTATCCTGAAACTAAATTTAAATCAACTTTTTTGCAGTAACACACTCACATTTTTCATGAAACAAATAATTTTTTTTTCAGGAATCCACTCTCTGGAACCTATAACGAATTTGTAAAAAACATCTTTCTAGGCATCCACTCTCCCTAATCTTGCAAGAAAATTTCAATTAACTTGTTGAAATATTGCAATCACCCTTATCCAAAAACGATATTTAAATCAACTTTTTTGCAGTAACATACTCACATTTTTCATAAAACAAACACATTTTTTTCAGGAATCTACTCTCTGGAACCTAAAACTAATTTTAAAAAAACATCTTTCTAGGCATCCACTGTCCCTAATCGTGCAAGAAAATTTCAATTGACTTGTTGAAATATTGCAATCACCCTTATCCAAAAATGAAATTTAAATCAACTTTTTAGCAGTAACACACTCACATTTTTCATAAAACAAACACATTTTTTTCAGGAATCAACTCTCTGGAACCTAAAACAAATATAAAAAAAACATCTTTCTATGCATCCACTCTCCCTAATCGTGCAAGAAAATTTCAATTAACTAGTTGAAATAATGCAATCATGCCTATCCTGAAGCTAAATTTAAATAAACTTTTTAGCAGTAACACACTCACATTTTTCATAAAACAAACACATTTTTTTCAGGAATCAACTCTCTGGAACCTAAAACTAATTTAAAAAAACATCTTTCTAGGCATCCACTGTCCCTAATCGTGCAAGAAAATTTCAATTGACTTGTTGAAATATTGCAATCACCCTTATTCAAAAACGAAATTTAAATCAACTTTTTAGCAGTAACACCCTCACATTTTTCATAAAACAAACACATTTTTTTCAGGAATCTACTCTCTGGAACCTAAAACTAATTTAAAAAAAACATCTTTCTAGGCATCCACTGTCCCTAATCGTGCAAGAAAATTTCAATTGACTTGTTGAAGTATTGCAATCACCCTTACCCAAAAACGAAATTTAAATCAACTTTTTAGCAGTAACACACTCACATTTTTCATAAAACAAACACATTTTTTTCAGGAATCTACTCTCTGGAACCTAAAACTAATTTTAAAAAAACATCTTTCTAGGCATCCACTGTCCCTAATCGTGCAAGAAAATTTCAATTGACTTGTTGAAATATTGCAATCACCCTTATCCAAAAACGAAATTTAAATCAACTTTTTAGCAGTAACACACTCACATTTTTCATTAAACAAACACATTTTTTCAGGAATCAACTCTCTGGAACCTAAAACAAATATAAAAAAAACATCTTTCTATGCATCCACTCTCCCTAATCGTGCAAGAAAATTTCAATTGACTTGTTGAAATGATGCATTCACGCTTATCCTGAAACTAAATTTAAATCAACTTTTTTGCAGTAACACACTCACATTTTTCATGAAACAAATCATTTTTTTTTCAGGAATCCACTCTCTGGAACCTATAACGAATTTGTAAAAATCATCTTTCTAGGCATCCACTCTCCCTAATCTTGCAAGAAAATTTCAATTAACTTGTTGAAATATTGCAATCACCCTTATCCAAAAACGATATTTAAATCAACTTTTTTGCAGTAACACACTCACATTTTTCATAAAACAAACACATTTTTTTCAGGAATCTACACTCTGGAACCTAAAACTAATTTTAAAAAAACATCTTTCTAGGCATCCACTGTCCCTAATCGTGCAAGAAAATTTCAATTGACTTGTTGAAATATTGCAATCACCCTTATCCAAAAATGAAATTTAAATCAACTTTTTAGCAGTAACACACTCACATTTTTCATAAAACAAACACATTTTTTTCAGGAATCTACTCTCTGGAACCTAAAACTAATTTTAAAAAAACATCTTTCTAGGCATCCACTGTCCCTAATCGTGCAAGAAAATTTCAATTGACTTGTTGAAATATTGCAATCACCCTTATTCAAAAACGAAATTTAAATCAACTTTTTAGCAGTAACACCCTCTCATTTTTCATAAAACAAACACATTTTTTTCAGAAAACTACTCTCTGAAACCTAATACTAATTTAAAAAAGAAATCTTTCTATGCATCCACTGTCCCTAATCGTGCAAGAAAATTTCAATTGACTTGTTGAAGTATTGCAATCACCCTTATCCAAAAACGAAATTTAAATCAACTTTTTAGCAGTAACACACTCACATTTTTCATGAAACAAACACATTTTTTTCAGGAATCGACTCTCTGGAACCTAAAACTAATTTTAAAAAAACATCTTTCTAGGCATCCACTGTCCCTAATCGTGCAAGAAAATTTCAATTGACTTGTTGAAATATTGCAATCACCCTTATCCAAAAACGAAATTTAAATCAACTTTTTAGCAGTAACACACTCACATTTTTATAAAACAAACACATTTTTTTCAGGAATCTACTCTCTGAAACCTAAAACTAATTTTAAAAAAATATCTTTCTAGGCATCCACTGTCCCTAATCGTGCAAGAAAATTTCAATTGACTTGTTGAAATATTGCAATCACCCTTATTCAAAAACGAAATTAAAATCAACTTTTTAGCAGTAACACCCTCACATTTTTCATAAAACAAACACATTTTTTTCAGGAATCTACTCTCTGAAACCTAAAACTAATTAAAAAAACATCTTTCTAGGCATCCACTCTCCCTAATCTTCCAAGAAAATTTCAATTAACTTATTGAAATATTGCAATCACCCTTATCCAAAAACGATATTTAAATCAACTTTTTAGCAGTAACACACTCACATTTTTCATAAAACAAACACATTTTTTTCAGGAATCTACTCTCTGGAACCTAAAACTAATTTTAAAAAAACATCTTTCTAGGCATCCACTGTCCCTAATCGTGCAAGAAAATTTCAATTGACTTGTTGAAATATTGCAATCACCCTTATCCAAAAATGAAATTTAAATCAACTTTTTAGCAGTAACACACTCACATTTTTCATAAAACAAACACATTTTTTTCAGGAATCTACTCTCTGGAACCTAAAACTAATTTTAAAAAAACATCTTTCTAGTCATCCACTGTCCCTAATCGTGCAAGAAAATTTCAATTGACTTGTTGAAATATTGCAATCACCCTTATTCAAAAACGAAATTTAAATCAACTTTTTAGCAGTAACACCCTCACATTTTTCATAAACCAAACACATTTTTTTCAGGAATCTACTCTCTGAAACCTAAAACTAATTAAAAAAACATCTTTCTAGGCATCCACTCTCCCTAATCTTCCAAGAAAATTTCAATTAACTTATTGAAATATTGCAATCACCCTTATCCAAAAACGATATTTAAATCAACTTTTTAGCAGTAACACACTCACATTTTTCATAAAACAAACACATTTTTTTCAGGAATCTACTCTCTGGAACCTAAAACTAATTTTAAAAAAACATCTTTCTAGGCATCCACTGTCCCTAATCGTGCAAGAAAATTTCAATTGACTTGTTGAAATATTGCAATCACCCTTATCCAAAAATGAAATTTAAATCAACTTTTTAGCAGTAACACACTCACATTTTTCATAAAACAAACACATTTTTTTCAGGAATCGACTCTCTGGAACCTAAAACTAATTTTAAAAAAACATCTTTCTAGGCATCCACTGTCCCTAATCGTGCAAGAAAATTTCAATTGACTTGTTGAAATATTGCAATCACCCTTATCCAAAAACGAAATTTAAATCAACTTTTTAGCAGTAACACACTCACATTTTTATAAAACAAACACATTTTTTTCAGGAATCTACTCTCTGAAACCTAAAACTAATTTTAAAAAAATATCTTTCTAGGCATCCACTGTCCCTAATCGTGCAAGAAAATTTCAATTGACTTGTTGAAATATTGCAATCACCCTTATTCAAAAACGAAATTAAAATCAACTTTTTAGCAGTAACACCCTCACATTTTTCATAAAACAAACACATTTTTTTCAGGAATCTACTCTCTGAAACCTAAAACTAATTAAAAAAACATCTTTCTAGGCATCCACTCTCCCTAATCTTCCAAGAAAATTTCAATTAACTTATTGAAATATTGCAATCACCCTTATCCAAAAACGATATTTAAATCAACTTTTTAGCAGTAACACACTCACATTTTTCATAAAACAAACACATTTTTTTCAGGAATCTACTCTCTGGAACCTAAAACTAATTTTAAAAAAACATCTTTCTAGGCATCCACTGTCCCTAATCGTGCAAGAAAATTTCAATTGACTTGTTGAAATATTGCAATCACCCTTATCCAAAAATGAAATTTAAATCAACTTTTTAGCAGTAACACACTCACATTTTTCATAAAACAAACACATTTTTTTCAGGAATCTACTCTCTGGAACCTAAAACTAATTTTAAAAAAACATCTTTCTAGTCATCCACTGTCCCTAATCGTGCAAGAAAATTTCAATTGACTTGTTGAAATATTGCAATCACCCTTATTCAAAAACGAAATTTAAATCAACTTTTTAGCAGTAACACCCTCACATTTTTCATAAACCAAACAAATTTTTTTCAGGAATCTACTCTCTGGAACCTAAAACTAATTTTAAAAAAACATCTTTCTAGGCATCCACTGTCCCTAATCGTGCAAGAAAATTTCAATTGACTTGTTGAAGTATTGCAATCACCCTTATCCAAAAACGAAATTTAAATCAACTTTTTAGCAGTAACACACTCACATTTTTCATAAAACAAACACATTTTTTTTCAGGAATCTACTCTCTGGAACCTAAAACTAATTTAAAAAAAACATCTTTCTAGGCATCCACTGTCCCTAATCGTGCAAGAAAATTTCAATTGACTTGTTGAAATATTGCAATCACCCTTATCCAAAAACGAAATTTAAATCAACTTTTTAGCAGTAACACACTCACATTTTTCATAAAACAAACACATTTTTTTCAGGAATCTACTCTCTGGAACCTAAAACTAATTTTAAAAAAACATCTTTCTAGGCATCCACTGTCCCTAATCGTGCAAGAAAATTTCAATTGACTTGTTGAAATATTGCAATCACCCTTATCCAAAAACGAAATTTAAATCAACTTTTTAGCAGTAACACACTCACATTTTTCATAAAACAAACACATTTTTTTCAGGAATCTACTCTCTGGAACCTAAAACTAATTTTAAAAAAACATCTTTCTAGGCATCCACTGTCCCTAATCGTACAAGAAAATTTCAATTGACTTGTTGAAATATTGCAATCACCCTTATTCAAAAACGAAATTTAAATCAACTTTTTAGCAGTAACACCCTCACATTTTTCATAAAACAAAATTTTTTTTTCAGGAATCTACTCTCTGAAACCTAATACTAATTTAAAAAAGAAATCTTTCTATGCATCCACTGTCCCTAACCGTGCAAGAAAATTTCAATTCACTTGTTGAAGTATTGCAATCACCCTTATCCAAAAACGAAATTTAAATCAACTTTTTAGCAGTAACACACTCACATTTTTCATAAAACAAACACATTTTTTTCAGGAATCTACTCTCTGGAACCTAAAACTAATTTAAAAAAAACATCTTTCTAGGCATTCACTGTCCCTAATCGTGCAAGAAAATTTCAATTGACTTGTTGAAGTATTGCAATCACCCTTACCCAAAAACGAAATTTAAATCAACTTTTTAGCAGTAACACACTCACATTTTTCATAAAACAAACACATTTTTTTCAGGAATCTACTCTCTGGAACCTAAAACTAATTTAAAAAAAACATCTTTCTAGGCATCCACTGTCCCTAATCGTGCAAGAAAATTTCAATTGACTTGTTGAAATATTGCAATCACCCTTATCCAAAAACGAAATTTAAATCAACTTTTTAGCAGTAACACACTCACATTTTTCATAAAACAAACACATTTTTTCAGGAATCAACTCTCTGGAACCTAAAACAAATATAAAAAAAACATCTTTCTATGCATCCACTCTCCCTAATCGTGCAAGAAAATTTCAATTAACTAGTTGAAATAATGCAATCATGCCTATCCTGAAGCTAAATTTAAATAAACTTTTTAGCAGTAACACACTCACATTTTTCATAAAACAAACACATTTTTTTCAGGAATCAACTCTCTGGAACCTAAAACAAATATAAAAAAAACATCTTTCTATGCATCCACTCTCCCTAATCGTGCAAGAAAATTTCAATTAACTTGTTGAAATGATGCATTCATGCTTATCCTGAAACTAAATTTAAATCAACTTTTTTGCAGTAACACACTCACATTTTTCATGAAACAAATAATTTTTTTTTCAGGAATCCACTCTCTGGAACCTATAACGAATTTGTAAAAAACATCTTTCTAGGCATCCACTCTCCCTAATCTTGCAAGAAAATTTCAATTAACTTGTTGAAATATTGCAATCACCTTTATCCAAAAACGATATTTAAATCAACTTTTTTGCAGTAACACACTCACATTTTTCATGAAACAAATAATTTTTTTTCAGGAATCCACTCTCTGGAACCTATAACAAATTTGTAAAAAACATCTTTCTAGGCATCCACTCTCCCTAATCTTGCAAGAAAATTTCAATTAACTTGTTGAAATATTGCAATCACCCTTATCCAAAAACGATATTTAAATCAACTTTTTTGCAGTAACACAGTCACATTTTTCATAAAACAAACACATTTTTTTCAGGAATCTACTCTCTGGAACCTAAAACTAATTTTAAAAAAACATCTTTCTAGGCATCCACTGTCCCTAATCGTGCAAGAAAATTTCAATTGACTTGTTGAAATATTGCAATCACCCTTATCCAAAAATGAAATTTAAATCAACTTTTTAGCAGCAACACACTCACATTTTTCATAAAACAAACACATTTTTTCAGGAATCAACTCTCTGGAACCTAAAACAAATATAAAAAAACATCTTTCTATGCATCCACTCTCCCTAATCGTGCAAGAAAATTTCAATTAACTAGTTGAAATAATGCAATCATGCCTATCCTGAAGCTAAATTTAAATAAACTTTTTAGCAGTAACACACTCACATTTTTCATAAAACAAACACATTTTTTTCAGGAATCAACTCTCTGGAACCTAAAACAAATATAAAAAAAACATCTTTCTATGCATCCACTCTCCCTAATCGTGCAAGAAAATTTCAATTAACTTGTTGAAATGATGCATTCATGCTTATCCTGAAACTAAATTTAAATCAACTTTTTTGCAGTAACATACTCACATTTTTCATGAAACAAATAATTTTTTTTTCAGGAATCCACTCTCTGGAACCTATAACGAATTTGTAAAAAACATCTTTCTAGGCATCCACTCTCCCTAATCTTGCAAGAAAATTTCAATTAACTTGTTGAAATATTGCAATCACCTTTATCCAAAAACGATATTTAAATCAACTTTTTTGCAGTAACACACTCACATTTTTCATAAAACAAACACATTTTTTTCAGGAATCTACTATCTGGAACCTAAAACTAATTTTAAAAAAACATCTTTCTAGGCATCCACTGTCCCTAATCGTGCAAGAAAATTTCAATTGACTTGTTGAAATATTGCAATCACCCTTATCCAAAAACGAAATTTAAATCAACATTTTAGCAGTAACACACTCACATTTTTCATAAAACAAACACATTTTTTTCAGGAATCTACTCTCTGGAACCTAAAACTAATTTAAAAAAAACATCTTTCTAGGCATCCACTGTCCCTAATCGTGCAAGAAAATTTCAATTGACTTGTTGAAATATTGCAATCACCCTTATTCAAAAACGAAATTTAAATCAACTTTTTAGCAGTAACACACTCACATTTTTCATAAAACAAACACATTTTTTTCAGGAATCTACTCTCTGGAACCTAAAACTAATTTAAAAAAAACATCTTTCTAGGCATCCACTGTCCCTAATCGTGCAAGAAAATTTCAATTGACTTGTTGAAATATTGCAATCACCCTTATTCAAAAACGAAATTTAAATCAACTTTTTAGCAGTAACACACTCACATTTTTCATAAAACAAACACATTTTTTTCAGGAATCTACTCTCTGGAACCTAAAACTAATTTAAAAAAAACATCTTTCTAGGCATCCACTGTCCCTAATCGTGCAAGAAAATTTCAATTGACTTGTTGAAATATTGCAATCACCCTTATTCAAAAACGAAATTTAAATCAACTTTTTAGCAGTAACACACTCACATTTTTCATAAAACAAACACATTTTTTTCAGGAATCTACTCTCTGGAACCTAAAACTAATTTAAAAAAAACATCTTTCTAGGCATCCACTGTCCCTAATCGTGCAAGAAAATTTCAATTGACTTGTTGAAGTATTGCAATCACCCTTACCCAAAAACGAAATTTAAATCAACTTTTTAGCAGTAACACACTCACATTTTTCATAAAA
Organism: Lissotriton vulgaris; assembly: GCF_964263255.1. Taxonomy (NCBI): domain Eukaryota; kingdom Metazoa; phylum Chordata; class Amphibia; order Caudata; family Salamandridae; genus Lissotriton; species Lissotriton vulgaris. The sequence goes on along the minus strand of NW_028242020.1, from coordinate 724,199 downwards.
CAAACACATTTTTTTCAGGAATCTACTCTCTGGAACCTAAAACTAATTTAAAAAAAACATCTTTCTAGGCATCCACTGTCCCTAATCGTGCAAGAAAATTTCAATTGACTTGTTGAAATATTGCAATCACCCTTATCCAAAAACGAAATTTAAATCAACTTTTTAGCAGTAACACACTCACATTTTTCATAAAACAAACACATTTTTTCAGGAATCAACTCTCTGGAACCTAAAACAAATATAAAAAAAACATCTTTCTATGCATCCACTCTCCCTAATCGTGCAAGAAAATTTCAATTAACTAGTTGAAATAATGCAATCATGCCTATCCTGAAGCTAAATTTAAATAAACTTTTTAGCAGTAACACACTCACATTTTTCATAAAACAAACAAATTTTTTTCAGGAATCAACTCTCTGGAACCTAAAACAAATATAAAAAAAACATCTTTCTATGCATCCACTCTCCCTAATCGTGCAAGAAAATTTCAATTAACTTGTTGAAATGATGCATTCATGCTTATCCTGAAACTAAATTTAAATCAACGTTTTTGCAGTAACACACTCACATTTTTCATGAAACAAATAATTTTTTTTTTCAGGAATCCACTCTCTGGAACCTATAACGAATTTGTAAAAAACATCTTTCTAGGCATCCACTCTCCCTAATCTTGCAAGAAAATTTCAATTAACTTGTTGAAATATTGCAATCACCTTTATCCAAAAACGATATTTAAATCAACTTTTTTGCAGTAACACACTCACATTTTTCATAAAACAAACACATTTTTTTCAGGAATCTACTCTCTGGAACCTAAAACTAATTTTAAAAAAACATCTTTCTAGGCATCCACTGTCCCTAATCGTGCAAGAAAATTTCAATTGACTTGTTGAAATATTGCAATCACCCTTATCCAAAAACGAAATTTAAATCAACATTTTAGCAGTAACACACTCACATTTTTCATAAAACAAACACATTTTTTTCAGGAATCTACTCTCTGGAACCTAAAACTAATTTAAAAAAACATCTTTCTAGGCATCCACTGTCCCTAATCGTGCAAGAAAATTTCAATTGACTTGTTGAAATATTGCAATCACCCTTATTCAAAAACGAAATTTAAATCAACATTTTAGCAGTAACACACTCACATTTTTCATAAAACAAACACATTTTTTTCAGGAATCTACTCTCTGGAACCTAAAACTAATTTAAAAAAACATCTTTCTAGGCATCCACTGTCCCTAATCGTGCAAGAAAATTTCAATTGACTTGTTGAAATATTGCAATCACCCTTATTCAAAAACGAAATTTAAATCAACTTTTTAGCAGTAACACCCTCACATTTTTCATAAAACAAACACATTTTTTTCAGGAATCTACTCTCTGGAACCTAAAACTAATTTTAAAAAAATATCTTTCTAGGCATCCACTGTCCCTAATCGTGCAAGAAAATTTCAATTGACTTGTTGAAATATTGCAATCACCCTTATTCAAAAACGAAATTTAAATCAACTTTTTAGCAGTAACACCCTCACATTTTTCATAAAACAAACACATTTTTTTCAGGAATCTACTCTCTGAAACCTAAAACTAATTAAAAAAACATCTTTCTAGGCATCCACTCTCCCTAATCTTCCAAGAAAATTTCAATTAACTTATTGAAATATTGCAATCACCCTTATCCAAAAACGATATTTAAATCAACTTTTTAGCAGTAACACACTCACATTTTTCATAAAACAAACACATTTTTTTCAGGAATCTACTCTCTGGAACCTAAAACTAATTTAAAAAAATAATCTTTCTAGGCATCCACTGTCCCTAATCGTGCAAGAAAATTTCAATTGACTTGTTGAAGTATTGCAATCACCCTTATCCAAAAACGAAATTTAAATCAACTTTTTAGCAGTAACACACTCACATTTTTCATAAAACAAACACATTTTTTTCAGGAATCTACTCTCTGGAACCTAAAACTAATTTTAAAAAAACATCTTTCTAGGCATCCACTGTCCCTAATTGTGCAAGAAAATTTCAATTGACTTGTTGAAATATTGCAATCACCCTTATCCAAAAACGAAATTTAAATCAACTTTTTAGCAGTAACACACTCACATTTTTCATAAAACAAACACATTTTTTCAGGAATCAACTCTCTGGAACCTAAAACAAATATAAAAAAACATCTTTCTATGCATCCACTCTCCCTAATCGTGCAAGAAAATTTCAATTAACTAGTTGAAATAATGCAATCATGCCTATCCTGAAGCTAAATTTAAATACACTTTTTAGCAGTAACACACTCACATTTTTCATAAAACAAACACATTTTTTTCAGGAATCAACTCTCTGGAACCTAAAACAAATATAAAAAAAACATCTTTCTATGCATCCACTCTCCCTAATCGTGCAAGAAAATTTCAATTAACTTGTTGAAATGATGCATTCATGCTTATCCTGAAACTAAATTTAAATCAACTTTTTTGCAGTAACATACTCACATTTTTCATGAAACAAATAATTTTTTTTTCAGGAATCCACTCTCTGGAACCTATAACGAATTTGTAAAAAACATCTTTCTAGGCATCCACTCTCCCTAATCTTGCAAGAAAATTTCAATTAACTTGTTGAAATATTGCAATCACCTTTATCCAAAAACGATATTTAAATCAACTTTTTTGCAGTAACACACTCACATTTTTCATAAAACAAACACATTTTTTTCAGGAATCTACTACCTGGAACCTAAAACTAATTTTAAAAAACATCTTTCTAGGCATCCACTGTCCCTAATCGTGCAAGAAAATTTCAATTGACTTGTTGAAATATTGCAATCACCCTTATCCAAAAACGAAATTTAAATCAACATTTTAGCAGTAACACACTCACATTTTTCATAAAACAAACACATTTTTTTCAGGAATCTACTCTCTGGAACCTAAAACTAATTTAAAAAAAACATCTTTCTAGGCATCCACTGTCCCTAATCGTGCAAGAAAATTTCAATTGACTTGTTGAAATATTGCAATCACCCTTATTCAAAAACGAAATTTAAATCAACTTTTTAGCAGTAACACACTCACATTTTTCATAAAACAAACACATTTTTTTCAGGAATCTACTCTCTGGAACCTAAAACTAATTTTAAAAAAACATCTTTCTAGGCATCCACTGTCCCTAATCGTACAAGAAAATTTCAATTGACTTGTTGAAATATTGCAATCACCCTTATTCAAAAACGAAATTTAAATCAACTTTTTAGCAGTAACACCCTCACATTTTTCATAAAACAAACAAATTTTTTTCAGGAATCTACTCTCTGAAACCTAATACTAATTTAAAAAAGAAATCTTTCTATGCATCCACTGTCCCTAACCGTGCAAGAAAATTTCAATTCACTTGTTGAAGTATTGCAATCACCCTTATCCAAAAACGAAATTTAAATCAACTTTTTAGCAGTAACACACTCACATTTTTCATAAAACAAACACATTTTTTTCAGGAATCTACTCTCTGGAACCTAAAACTAATTTAAAAAAAACATCTTTCTAGGCATCCACTGTCCCTAATCGTGCAAGAAAATTTCAATTGACTTGTTGAAGTATTGCAATCACCCTTACCCAAAAACGAAATTTAAATCAACTTTTTAGCAGTAACACACTCACATTTTTCATAAAACAAACACATTTTTTTCAGGAATCTACTCTCTGGAACCTAAAACTAATTTAAAAAAAACATCTTTCTAGGCATCCACTGTCCCTAATCGTGCAAGAAAATTTCAATTGACTTGTTGAAATATTGCAATCACCCTTATCCAAAAACGAAATTTAAATCAACTTTTTAGCAGTAACACACTCACATTTTTCATAAAACAAACACATTTTTTCAGGAATCAACTCTCTGGAACCTAAAACAAATATAAAAAAAACATCTTTCTATGCATCCACTCTCCCTAATCGTGCAAGAAAATTTCAATTAACTTGTTGAAATGATGCATTCACGCTTATCCTGAAACTAAATTTAAATCAACTTTTTTGCAGTAACACACTCACATTTTTCATGAAACAAATAATTTTTTTTTCAGGAATCCACTCTCTGGAACCTATAACAAATTTGTAAAAAACATCTTTCTAGGCATCCACTCTCCCTAATCTTGCAAGAAAATTTCAATTAACTTGTTGAAATATTGCAATCACCCTTATCCAAAAACGATATTTAAATCAACTTTTTTGCAGTAACACACTCACATTTTTCATAAAACAAACACATTTTTTTCAGGAATCTACTCTCTGGAACCTAAAACTAATTTTAAAAAAACATCTTTCTAGGCATCCACTGTCCCTAATCGTGCAAGAAAATTTCAATTGACTTGTTGAAATATTGCAATCACCCTTATCCAAAAATGAAATTTAAATCAACTTTTTAGCAGCAACACACTCACATTTTTCATAAAACAAACACATTTTTTTCAGGAATCTACTCTCTGAAACCTAATACTAATTTAAAAAAGAAATCTTTTTATGCATCCACTGTCCCTAATCGTGCAAGAAAATTTCAATTGACTTGTTGAAGTATTGCAATCACCCTTATCCAAAAACGAAATTTAAATCAACTTTTTAGCAGTAACACACTCACATTTTTCATAAAACAAACACATTTTTTTCAGGAATCTACTCTCTGGAACCTAAAACTAATTTAAAAAAAACATCTTTCTAGGCATCCACTGCTCCCTAAATCTGTCCCTAAATCTACTGTCCCTAATCGTGCAAGAAAATTTCAATTGACTTGTTGAAATATTGCAATCACCCTTATTCAAAAACGAAATTTAAATCAACTTTTTAGCAGTAACACCCTCACATTTTTCATAAAACAAACACATTTTTTTCAGGAATCTACTCTCTGAAACCTAATACTAATTTAAAAAAGAAATCTTTTTATGCATCCACTGTCCCTAATCGTGCAAGAAAATTTCAATTGACTTGTTGAAGTATTGCAATCACCCTTATCCAAAAACGAAATTTAAATCAACTTTTTAGCAGTAACACACTCACATTTTTCATAAAACAAACACATTTTTTTCAGGAATCTACTCTCTGGAACCTAAAACTAATTTAAAAAAAACATCTTTCTAGGCATCCACTGTCCCTAATCGTGCAAGAAAATTTCAATTGACTTGTTGAAATATTGCAATCACCCTTATCCAAAAACGAAATTTAAATCAACTTTTTAGCAGTAACACACTCACATTTTTCATAAAACAAACACATTTTTTTCAGGAATCTACTCTCTGAAACCTAAAACTAATTTTAAAAAAATATCTTTCTAGGCATCCACTGTCCCTAATCGTGCAAGAAAATTTCAATTGACTTGTTGAAATATTGCAATCACCCTTATTCAAAAACGAAATTTAAATCAACTTTTTAGCAGTAACACCCTCACATTTTTCATAAAACAAACACATTTTTTTCAGGAATCTACTCTCTGAAACCTAAAACTAATTAAAAAAAACATCTTTCTAGGCATCCACTCTCCCTAATCTTCCAAGAAAATTTCAATTAACTAGTTGAAATAATGCAATCATGCCTATCCTGAAGCTAAATTTAAATAAACTTTTTAGCAGTAACACACTCACATTTTTCATAAAACAAACACATTTTTTTCAGGAATCAACTCTCTGGAACCTAAAACAAATATAAAAAAAACATCTTTCTATGCATCCACTCTCCCTAATCGTGCAAGAAAATTTCAATTAACTTGTTGAAATGATGCATTCATGCTTATCCTGAAACTAAATTTAAATCAACTTTTTTGCAGTAACACACTCACATTTTTCATGAAACAAATAATTTTTTTTCAGGAATCCACTCTCTGGAACCTATAACGAATTTGTAAAAAATATCTTTCTAGGCATCCACTCTCCCTAATCTTGCAAGAAAATTTCAATTAACTTGTTGAAATATTGCAATCACCCTTATCCAAAAACGATATTTAAATCAACTTTTTTGCAGTAACACACTCACATTTTTCATAAAACAAACACATTTTTTTCAGGAATCTACTCTCTGGAACCTAAAACTAATTTTAAAAAAACATCTTTCTAGGCATCCACTGTCCCTAATCGTGCAAGAAAATTTCAATTGACTTGTTGAAATATTGCAATCACCCTTATCCAAAAATGAAATTTAAATCAACTTTTTAGCAGTAACACACTCACATTTTTCATAAAACAAACACATTTTTTTCAGGAATCTACTCTCTGGAACCTAAAACTAATTTTAAAAAAACATCTTTCTAGGCATCCACTGTCCCTAATCGTACAAGAAAATTTCAATTGACTTGTTGAAATATTGCAATCACCCTTATTCAAAAACGAAATTTAAATCAACTTTTTAGCAGTAACACCCTCACATTTTTCATAAAACAAACACATTTTTTTCAGGAATCTACTCTCTGGAACCTAAAACTAATTTAAAAAAAAATCTTTCTAGGCATCCACTGTCCCTAATCGTGCAAGAAAATTTCAATTGACTTGTTGAAGTATTGCAATCACCCTTATCCAAAAACGAAATTTAAATCAACTTTTTAGCAGTAACACACTCACATTTTTCATAAAACAAACACATTTTTTTCAGGAATCTACTCTCTGGAACCTAAAACTAATTTTAAAAAAACATCTTTCTAGGCATCCACTGTCCCTAATCGTGCAAGAAAATTTCAATTGACTTGTTGAAATATTGCAATCACCCTTATCCAAAAACGAAATTTAAATCAACTTTTTAGCAGTAACACACTCACATTTTTCATAAAACAAACACATTTTTTCAGGAATCAACTCTCTGGAACCTAAAACAAATATAAAAAAAATATCTTTCTATGCATCCACTCTCCCTAATCGTGCAAGAAAATTTCAATTAACTAGTTGAAATAATGCAATCATGCCTATCCTGAAGCTAAATTTAAATAAACTTTTTAGCAGTAACACACTCACATTTTTCATAAAACAAACACATTTTTTTCAGGAATCAACTCTCTGGAACCTAAAACTAATTTAAAAAAACATCTTTCTAGGCATCCACTGTCCCTAATCGTGCAAGAAAATTTCAATTGACTTGTTGAAATATTGCAATCACCCTTATTCAAAAACGAAATTTAAATCAACTTTTTAGCAGTAACACCCTCACATTTTTCATAAAACAAACACATTTTTTTCAGGAATCTACTCTCTGAAACCTAATACTAATTTAAAAAAGAAATCTTTTTATGCATCCACTGTCCCTAATCGTGCAAGAAAATTTCAATTGACTTGTTGAAGTATTGCAATCACCCTTATCCAAAAACGAAATTTAAATCAACTTTTTAGCAGTAACACACTCACATTTTTCATAAAACAAACACATTTTTTTCAGGAATCTACTCTCTGGAACCGAAAACTAATTTTAAAAAAACATCTTTCTAGGCATCCACTGTCCCTAATCGTGCAAGAAAATTTCAATTGACTTGTTGAAATATTGCAATCACCCTTATCCAAAAACGAAATTTAAATCAACTTTTTAGCAGTAACACACTCACATTTTTCATAAAACAAACACATTTTTTTCAGGAATCTACTCTCTGAAACCTAAAACTAATTTTAAAAAAATATCTTTCTAGGCATCCACTGTCCCTAATCGTGCAAGAAAATTTCAATTGACTTGTTGAAATATTGCAATCACCCTTATTCAAAAACGAAATTTAAATCAACTTTTTAGCAGTAACACCCTCACATTTTTCATAAAACAAACACATTTTTTTCAGGAATCTACTCTCTGAAACCTAAAACTAATTAAAAAAAACATCTTTCTAGGCATCCACTCTCCCTAATCTTCCAAGAAAATTTCAATTAACTAGTTGAAATAATGCAATCATGCCTATCCTGAAGCTAAATTTAAATAAACTTTTTAGCAGTAACACACTCACATTTTTCATAAAACAAACACATTTTTTTCAGGAATCAACTCTCTGGAACCTAAAACAAATATAAAAAAAACATCTTTCTATGCATCCACTCTCCCTAATCGTGCAAGAAAATTTCAATTAACTTGTTGAAATGATGCATTCATGCTTATCCTGAAACTAAATTTAAATCAACTTTTTTGCAGTAACACACTCACATTTTTCATGAAACAAATAATTTTTTTTTCAGGAATCCACTCTCTGGAACCTATAACGAATTTGTAAAAAACATCTTTCTAGGCATCCACTCTCCCTAATCTTGCAAGAAAATTTCAATTAACTTGTTGAAATATTGCAATCACCCTTATCCAAAAACGATATTTAAATCAACTTTTTTGCAGTAACACACTCACATTTTTCATAAAACAAACACATTTTTTTCAGGAATCTACTCTCTGGAACCTAAAACTAATTTTAAAAAAACATCTTTCTAGGCATCCACTGTCCCTAATCGTGCAAGAAAATTTCAATTGACTTGTTGAAATATTGCAATCACCCTTATCCAAAAATGAAATTTAAATCAACTTTTTAGCAGTAACACACTCACATTTTTCATAAAACAAACACATTTTTTTCAGGAATCTACTCTCTGGAACCTAAAACTAATTTTAAAAAAACAACTTTCTAGGCATCCACTGTCCCTAATCGTACAAGAAAATTTCAATTGACTTGTTGAAATATTGCAATCACCCTTATTCAAAAACGAAATTTAAATCAACTTTTTAGCAGTAACACCCTCACATTTTTCATAAAACAAACACATTTTTTTCAGGAATCTACTCTCTGGAACCTAAAACTAATTTAAAAAAAAATCTTTTTATGCATCCACTGTCCCTAATCGTGCAAGAAAATTTCAATTGACTTGTTGAAGTATTGCAATCACCCTTATCCAAAAACGAAATTTAAATCAACTTTTTAGCAGTAACACACTCACATTTTTCATAAAACAAACACATTTTTTTCAGGAATCTACTCTCTGGAACCTAAAACTAATTTAAAAAAAACATCTTTCTAGGCATCCACTGTCCCTAATCGTGCAAGAAAATTTCAATTGACTTGTTGAAATATTGCAATCACCCTTATCCAAAAACGAAATTTAAATCAACTTTTTAGCAGTAACACACTCACATTTTTCATAAAACAAACACATTTTTTTCAGGAATCTACTCTCTGAAACCTAAAACTAATTTAAAAAAAATATCTTTCTAGGCATCCACTGTCCCTAATCGTGCAAGAAAATTTCAATTGACTTGTTGAAATATTGCAATCACCCTTATTCAAAAACGAAATTTAAATCAACTTTTTAGCAGTAACACCCTCACATTTTTCATAAAACAAACACATTTTTTTCAGGAATCTACTCTCTGAAACCTAAAACTAATTAAAAAAAACATCTTTCTAGGCATCCACTCTCCCTAATCTTCCAAGAAAATTTCAATTAACTAGTTGAAATAATGCAATCATGCCTATCCTGAAGCTAAATTTAAATAAACTTTTTAGCAGTAACACACTCACATTTTTCATAAAACAAACACATTTTTTTCAGGAATCAACTCTCTGGAACCTAAAACAAATATAAAAAAAACATCTTTCTATGCATCCACTCTCCCTAATCGTGCAAGAAAATTTCAATTAACTTGTTGAAAGGATGCATTCATGCTTATCCTGAAACTAAATTTAAATCAACTTTTTTGCAGTAACACACTCACATTTTTCATGAAACAAATAATTTTTTTTTCAGGAATCCACTCTCTGGAACCTATAACGAATTTGTAAAAAACATCTTTCTAGGCATCCACTCTCCCTAATCTTGCAAGAAAATTTCAATTAACTTGTTGAAATATTGCAATCACCCTTATCCAAAAACGATATTTAAATCAACTTTTTTGCAGTAACATACTCACATTTTTCATAAAACAAACACATTTTTTTCAGGAATCTACTCTCTGGAACCTAAAACTAATTTTAAAAAAACATCTTTCTAGGCATCCACTGTCCCTAATCGTGCAAGAAAATTTCAATTGACTTGTTGAAATATTGCAATCACCCTTATCCAAAAATGAAATTTAAATCAACTTTTTAGCAGTAACACACTCACATTTTTCATAAAACAAACACATTTTTTTCAGGAATCAACTCTCTGGAACCTAAAACAAATATAAAAAAAACATCTTTCTATGCATCCACTCTCCCTAATCGTGCAAGAAAATTTCAATTAACTAGTTGAAATAATGCAATCATGCCTATCCTGAAGCTAAATTTAAATAAACTTTTTAGCAGTAACACACTCACATTTTTCATAAAACAAACACATTTTTTTCAGGAATCAACTCTCTGGAACCTAAAACTAATTTAAAAAAACATCTTTCTAGGCATCCACTGTCCCTAATCGTGCAAGAAAATTTCAATTGACTTGTTGAAATATTGCAATCACCCTTATTCAAAAACGAAATTTAAATCAACTTTTTAGCAGTAACACCCTCACATTTTTCATAAAACAAACACATTTTTTTCAGGAATCTACTCTCTGGAACCTAAAACTAATTTAAAAAAAACATCTTTCTAGGCATCCACTGTCCCTAATCGTGCAAGAAAATTTCAATTGACTTGTTGAAGTATTGCAATCACCCTTACCCAAAAACGAAATTTAAATCAACTTTTTAGCAGTAACACACTCACATTTTTCATAAAACAAACACATTTTTTTCAGGAATCTACTCTCTGGAACCTAAAACTAATTTTAAAAAAACATCTTTCTAGGCATCCACTGTCCCTAATCGTGCAAGAAAATTTCAATTGACTTGTTGAAATATTGCAATCACCCTTATCCAAAAACGAAATTTAAATCAACTTTTTAGCAGTAACACACTCACATTTTTCATTAAACAAACACATTTTTTCAGGAATCAACTCTCTGGAACCTAAAACAAATATAAAAAAAACATCTTTCTATGCATCCACTCTCCCTAATCGTGCAAGAAAATTTCAATTGACTTGTTGAAATGATGCATTCACGCTTATCCTGAAACTAAATTTAAATCAACTTTTTTGCAGTAACACACTCACATTTTTCATGAAACAAATCATTTTTTTTTCAGGAATCCACTCTCTGGAACCTATAACGAATTTGTAAAAATCATCTTTCTAGGCATCCACTCTCCCTAATCTTGCAAGAAAATTTCAATTAACTTGTTGAAATATTGCAATCACCCTTATCCAAAAACGATATTTAAATCAACTTTTTTGCAGTAACACACTCACATTTTTCATAAAACAAACACATTTTTTTCAGGAATCTACACTCTGGAACCTAAAACTAATTTTAAAAAAACATCTTTCTAGGCATCCACTGTCCCTAATCGTGCAAGAAAATTTCAATTGACTTGTTGAAATATTGCAATCACCCTTATCCAAAAATGAAATTTAAATCAACTTTTTAGCAGTAACACACTCACATTTTTCATAAAACAAACACATTTTTTTCAGGAATCTACTCTCTGGAACCTAAAACTAATTTTAAAAAAACATCTTTCTAGGCATCCACTGTCCCTAATCGTGCAAGAAAATTTCAATTGACTTGTTGAAATATTGCAATCACCCTTATTCAAAAACGAAATTTAAATCAACTTTTTAGCAGTGACACCCTCTCATTTTTCATAAAACAAACACATTTTTTTCAGAAAACTACTCTCTGAAACCTAATACTAATTTAAAAAAGAAATCTTTCTATGCATCCACTGTCCCTAATCGTGCAAGAAAATTTCAATTGACTTGTTGAAGTATTGCAATCACCCTTATCCAAAAACGAAATTTAAATCAACTTTTTAGCAGTAACACACTCACATTTTTCATGAAACAAACACATTTTTTTCAGGAATCGACTCTCTGGAACCTAAAACTAATTTTAAAAAAACATCTTTCTAGGCATCCACTGTCCCTAATCGTGCAAGAAAATTTCAATTGACTTGTTGAAATATTGCAATCACCCTTATCCAAAAACGAAATTTAAATCAACTTTTTAGCAGTAACACACTCACATTTTTATAAAACAAACACATTTTTTTCAGGAATCTACTCTCTGAAACCTAAAACTAATTTTAAAAAAATATCTTTCTAGGCATCCACTGTCCCTAATCGTGCAAGAAAATTTCAATTGACTTGTTGAAATATTGCAATCACCCTTATTCAAAAACGAAATTAAAATCAACTTTTTAGCAGTAACACCCTCACATTTTTCATAAAACAAACACATTTTTTTCAGGAATCTACTCTCTGAAACCTAAAACTAATTAAAAAAACATCTTTCTAGGCATCCACTCTCCCTAATCTTCCAAGAAAATTTCAATTAACTTATTGAAATATTGCAATCACCCTTATCCAAAAACGATATTTAAATCAACTTTTTAGCAGTAACACACTCACATTTTTCATAAAACAAACACATTTTTTTCAGGAATCTACTCTCTGGAACCTAAAACTAATTTTAAAAAAACATCTTTCTAGGCATCCACTGTCCCTAATCGTGCAAGAAAATTTCAATTGACTTGTTGAAATATTGCAATCACCCTTATCCAAAAATGAAATTTAAATCAACTTTTTAGCAGTAACACACTCACATTTTTCATAAAACAAACACATTTTTTTCAGGAATCTACTCTCTGGAACCTAAAACTAATTTTAAAAAAACATCTTTCTAGTCATCCACTGTCCCTAATCGTGCAAGAAAATTTCAATTGACTTGTTGAAATATTGCAATCACCCTTATTCAAAAACGAAATTTAAATCAACTTTTTAGCAGTAACACCCTCACATTTTTCATAAACCAAACACATTTTTTTCAGGAATCTACTCTCTGAAACCTAAAACTAATTAAAAAAACATCTTTCTAGGCATCCACTCTCCCTAATCTTCCAAGAAAATTTCAATTAACTTATTGAAATATTGCAATCACCCTTATCCAAAAACGATATTTAAATCAACTTTTTAGCAGTAACACACTCACATTTTTCATAAAACAAACACATTTTTTTCAGGAATCTACTCTCTGGAACCTAAAACTAATTTTAAAAAAACATCTTTCTAGGCATCCACTGTCCCTAATCGTGCAAGAAAATTTCAATTGACTTGTTGAAATATTGCAATCACCCTTATCCAAAAATGAAATTTAAATCAACTTTTTAGCAGTAACACACTCACATTTTTCATAAAACAAACACATTTTTTTCAGGAATCGACTCTCTGGAACCTAAAACTAATTTTAAAAAAACATCTTTCTAGGCATCCACTGTCCCTAATCGTGCAAGAAAATTTCAATTGACTTGTTGAAATATTGCAATCACCCTTATCCAAAAACGAAATTTAAATCAACTTTTTAGCAGTAACACACTCACATTTTTATAAAACAAACACATTTTTTTCAGGAATCTACTCTCTGAAACCTAAAACTAATTTTAAAAAAATATCTTTCTAGGCATCCACTGTCCCTAATCGTGCAAGAAAATTTCAATTGACTTGTTGAAATATTGCAATCACCCTTATTCAAAAACGAAATTAAAATCAACTTTTTAGCAGTAACACCCTCACATTTTTCATAAAACAAACACATTTTTTTCAGGAATCTACTCTCTGAAACCTAAAACTAATTAAAAAAACATCTTTCTAGGCATCCACTCTCCCTAATCTTCCAAGAAAATTTCAATTAACTTATTGAAATATTGCAATCACCCTTATCCAAAAACGATATTTAAATCAACTTTTTAGCAGTAACACACTCACATTTTTCATAAAACAAACACATTTTTTTCAGGAATCTACTCTCTGGAACCTAAAACTAATTTTAAAAAAACATCTTTCTAGGCATCCACTGTCCCTAATCGTGCAAGAAAATTTCAATTGACTTGTTGAAATATTGCAATCACCCTTATCCAAAAATGAAATTTAAATCAACTTTTTAGCAGTAACACACTCACATTTTTCATAAAACAAACACATTTTTTTCAGGAATCTACTCTCTGGAACCTAAAACTAATTTTAAAAAAACATCTTTCTAGTCATCCACTGTCCCTAATCGTGCAAGAAAATTTCAATTGACTTGTTGAAATATTGCAATCACCCTTATTCAAAAACGAAATTTAAATCAACTTTTTAGCAGTAACACCCTCACATTTTTCATAAACCAAACAAATTTTTTTCAGGAATCTACTCTCTGGAACCTAAAACTAATTTTAAAAAAACATCTTTCTAGGCATCCACTGTCCCTAATCGTGCAAGAAAATTTCAATTGACTTGTTGAAGTATTGCAATCACCCTTATCCAAAAACGAAATTTAAATCAACTTTTTAGCAGTAACACACTCACATTTTTCATAAAACAAACACATTTTTTTTCAGGAATCTACTCTCTGGAACCTAAAACTAATTTAAAAAAAACATCTTTCTAGGCATCCACTGTCCCTAATCGTGCAAGAAAATTTCAATTGACTTGTTGAAATATTGCAATCACCCTTATCCAAAAACGAAATTTAAATCAACTTTTTAGCAGTAACACACTCACATTTTTCATAAAACAAACACATTTTTTTCAGGAATCTACTCTCTGGAACCTAAAACTAATTTTAAAAAAACATCTTTCTAGGCATCCACTGTCCCTAATCGTGCAAGAAAATTTCAATTGACTTGTTGAAATATTGCAATCACCCTTATCCAAAAACGAAATTTAAATCAACTTTTTAGCAGTAACACACTCACATTTTTCATAAAACAAACACATTTTTTTCAGGAATCTACTCTCTGGAACCTAAAACTAATTTTAAAAAAACATCTTTCTAGGCATCCACTGTCCCTAATCGTACAAGAAAATTTCAATTGACTTGTTGAAATATTGCAATCACCCTTATTCAAAAACGAAATTTAAATCAACTTTTTAGCAGTAACACCCTCACATTTTTCATAAAACAAAAATTTTTTTTCAGGAATCTACTCTCTGAAACCTAATACTAATTTAAAAAAGAAATCTTTCTATGCATCCACTGTCCCTAACCGTGCAAGAAAATTTCAATTCACTTGTTGAAGTATTGCAATCACCCTTATCCAAAAACGAAATTTAAATCAACTTTTTAGCAGTAACACACTCACATTTTTCATAAAACAAACACATTTTTTTCAGGAATCTACTCTCTGGAACCTAAAACTAATTTAAAAAAAACATCTTTCTAGGCATTCACTGTCCCTAATCGTGCAAGAAAATTTCAATTGACTTGTTGAAGTATTGCAATCACCCTTACCCAAAAACGAAATTTAAATCAACTTTTTAGCAGTAACACACTCACATTTTTCATAAAACAAACACATTTTTTTCAGGAATCTACTCTCTGGAACCTAAAACTAATTTAAAAAAAACATCTTTCTAGGCATCCACTGTCCCTAATCGTGCAAGAAAATTTCAATTGACTTGTTGAAATATTGCAATCACCCTTATCCAAAAACGAAATTTAAATCAACTTTTTAGCAGTAACACACTCACATTTTTCATAAAACAAACACATTTTTTCAGGAATCAACTCTCTGGAACCTAAAACAAATATAAAAAAAACATCTTTCTATGCATCCACTCTCCCTAATCGTGCAAGAAAATTTCAATTAACTAGTTGAAATAATGCAATCATGCCTATCCTGAAGCTAAATTTAAATAAACTTTTTAGCAGTAACACACTCACATTTTTCATAAAACAAACACATTTTTTTCAGGAATCAACTCTCTGGAACCTAAAACAAATATAAAAAAAACATCTTTCTATGCATCCACTCTCCCTAATCGTGCAAGAAAATTTCAATTAACTTGTTGAAATGATGCATTCATGCTTATCCTGAAACTAAATTTAAATCAACTTTTTTGCAGTAACACACTCACATTTTTCATGAAACAAATAATTTTTTTTTCAGGAATCCACTCTCTGGAACCTATAACGAATTTGTAAAAAACATCTTTCTAGGCATCCACTCTCCCTAATCTTGCAAGAAAATTTCAATTAACTTGTTGAAATATTGCAATCACCTTTATCCAAAAACGATATTTAAATCAACTTTTTTGCAGTAACACACTCACATTTTTCATGAAACAAATAATTTTTTTTCAGGAATCCACTCTCTGGAACCTATAACAAATTTGTAAAAAACATCTTTCTAGGCATCCACTCTCCCTAATCTTGCAAGAAAATTTCAATTAACTTGTTGAAATATTGCAATCACCCTTATCCAAAAACGATATTTAAATCAACTTTTTTGCAGTAACACAGTCACATTTTTCATAAAACAAACACATTTTTTTCAGGAATCTACTCTCTGGAACCTAAAACTAATTTTAAAAAAACATCTTTCTAGGCATCCACTGTCCCTAATCGTGCAAGAAAATTTCAATTGACTTGTTGAAATATTGCAATCACCCTTATCCAAAAATGAAATTTAAATCAACTTTTTAGCAGCAACACACTCACATTTTTCATAAAACAAACACATTTTTTCAGGAATCAACTCTCTGGAACCTAAAACAAATATAAAAAAACATCTTTCTATGCATCCACTCTCCCTAATCGTGCAAGAAAATTTCAATTAACTAGTTGAAATAATGCAATCATGCCTATCCTGAAGCTAAATTTAAATAAACTTTTTAGCAGTAACACACTCACATTTTTCATAAAACAAACACATTTTTTTCAGGAATCAACTCTCTGGAACCTAAAACAAATATAAAAAAAACATCTTTCTATGCATCCACTCTCCCTAATCGTGCAAGAAAATTTCAATTAACTTGTTGAAATGATGCATTCATGCTTATCCTGAAACTAAATTTAAATCAACTTTTTTGCAGTAACATACTCACATTTTTCATGAAACAAATAATTTTTTTTTCAGGAATCCACTCTCTGGAACCTATAACGAATTTGTAAAAAACATCTTTCTAGGCATCCACTCTCCCTAATCTTGCAAGAAAATTTCAATTAACTTGTTGAAATATTGCAATCACCTTTATCCAAAAACGATATTTAAATCAACTTTTTTGCAGTAACACACTCACATTTTTCATAAAACAAACACATTTTTTTCAGGAATCTACTATCTGGAACCTAAAACTAATTTTAAAAAAACATCTTTCTAGGCATCCACTGTCCCTAATCGTGCAAGAAAATTTCAATTGACTTGTTGAAATATTGCAATCACCCTTATCCAAAAACGAAATTTAAATCAACATTTTAGCAGTAACACACTCACATTTTTCATAAAACAAACACATTTTTTTCAGGAATCTACTCTCTGGAACCTAAAACTAATTTAAAAAAAACATCTTTCTAGGCATCCACTGTCCCTAATCGTGCAAGAAAATTTCAATTGACTTGTTGAAATATTGCAATCACCCTTATTCAAAAACGAAATTTAAATCAACTTTTTAGCAGTAACACACTCACATTTTTCATAAAACAAACACATTTTTTTCAGGAATCTACTCTCTGGAACCTAAAACTAATTTAAAAAAAACATCTTTCTAGGCATCCACTGTCCCTAATCGTGCAAGAAAATTTCAATTGACTTGTTGAAATATTGCAATCACCCTTATTCAAAAACGAAATTTAAATCAACTTTTTAGCAGTAACACACTCACATTTTTCATAAAACAAACACATTTTTTTCAGGAATCTACTCTCTGGAACCTAAAACTAATTTAAAAAAAACATCTTTCTAGGCATCCACTGTCCCTAATCGTGCAAGAAAATTTCAATTGACTTGTTGAAATATTGCAATCACCCTTATTCAAAAACGAAATTTAAATCAACTTTTTAGCAGTAACACACTCACATTTTTCATAAAACAAACACATTTTTTTCAGGAATCTACTCTCTGGAACCTAAAACTAATTTAAAAAAAACATCTTTCTAGGCATCCACTGTCCCTAATCGTGCAAGAAAATTTCAATTGACTTGTTGAAGTATTGCAATCACCCTTACCCAAAAACGAAATTTAAATCAACTTTTTAGCAGTAACACACTCACATTTTTCATAAAACAAACACATTTTTTTCAGGAATCTACTCTCTGGAACCTAAAACTAATTTAAAAAAAACATCTTTCTAGGCATCCACTGTCCCTAATCGTGCAAGAAAATTTCAATTGACTTGTTGAAATATTGCAATCACCCTTATCCAAAAACGAAATTTAAATCAACTTTTTAGCAGTAACACACTCACATTTTTCATAAAACAAACACATTTTTTCAGGAATCAACTCTCTGGAACCTAAAACAAATATAAAAAAAACATCTTTCTATGCATCCACTCTCCCTAATCGTGCAAGAAAATTTCAATTAACTAGTTGAAATAATGCAATCATGCCTATCCTGAAGCTAAATTTAAATAAACTTTTTAGCAGTAACACACTCACATTTTTCATAAAACAAACAAATTTTTTTCAGGAATCAACTCTCTGGAACCTAAAACAAATATAAAAAAAACATCTTTCTATGCATCCACTCTCCCTAATCGTGCAAGAAAATTTCAATTAACTTGTTGAAATGATGCATTCATGCTTATCCTGAAACTAAATTTAAATCAACGTTTTTGCAGTAACACACTCACATTTTTCATGAAACAAATAATTTTTTTTTTCAGGAATCCACTCTCTGGAACCTATAACGAATTTGTAAAAAACATCTTTCTAGGCATCCACTCTCCCTAATCTTGCAAGAAAATTTCAATTAACTTGTTGAAATATTGCAATCACCTTTATCCAAAAACGATATTTAAATCAACTTTTTTGCAGTAACACACTCACATTTTTCATAAAACAAACACATTTTTTTCAGGAATCTACTCTCTGGAACCTAAAACTAATTTTAAAAAAACATCTTTCTAGGCATCCACTGTCCCTAATCGTGCAAGAAAATTTCAATTGACTTGTTGAAATATTGCAATCACCCTTATCCAAAAACGAAATTTAAATCAACATTTTAGCAGTAACACACTCACATTTTTCATAAAACAAACACATTTTTTTCAGGAATCTACTCTCTGGAACCTAAAACTAATTTAAAAAAACATCTTTCTAGGCATCCACTGTCCCTAATCGTGCAAGAAAATTTCAATTGACTTGTTGAAATATTGCAATCACCCTTATTCAAAAACGAAATTTAAATCAACATTTTAGCAGTAACACACTCACATTTTTCATAAAACAAACACATTTTTTTCAGGAATCTACTCTCTGGAACCTAAAACTAATTTAAAAAAACATCTTTCTAGGCATCCACTGTCCCTAATCGTGCAAGAAAATTTCAATTGACTTGTTGAAATATTGCAATCACCCTTATTCAAAAACGAAATTTAAATCAACTTTTTAGCAGTAACACCCTCACATTTTTCATAAAACAAACACATTTTTTTCAGGAATCTACTCTCTGGAACCTAAAACTAATTTTAAAAAAATATCTTTCTAGGCATCCACTGTCCCTAATCGTGCAAGAAAATTTCAATTGACTTGTTGAAATATTGCAATCACCCTTATTCAAAAACGAAATTTAAATCAACTTTTTAGCAGTAACACCCTCACATTTTTCATAAAACAAACACATTTTTTTCAGGAATCTACTCTCTGAAACCTAAAACTAATTAAAAAAACATCTTTCTAGGCATCCACTCTCCCTAATCTTCCAAGAAAATTTCAATTAACTTATTGAAATATTGCAATCACCCTTATCCAAAAACGATATTTAAATCAACTTTTTAGCAGTAACACACTCACATTTTTCATAAAACAAACACATTTTTTTCAGGAATCTACTCTCTGGAACCTAAAACTAATTTAAAAAAATAATCTTTCTAGGCATCCACTGTCCCTAATCGTGCAAGAAAATTTCAATTGACTTGTTGAAGTATTGCAATCACCCTTATCCAAAAACGAAATTTAAATCAACTTTTTAGCAGTAACACACTCACATTTTTCATAAAACAAACACATTTTTTTCAGGAATCTACTCTCTGGAACCTAAAACTAATTTTAAAAAAACATCTTTCTAGGCATCCACTGTCCCTAATTGTGCAAGAAAATTTCAATTGACTTGTTGAAATATTGCAATCACCCTTATCCAAAAACGAAATTTAAATCAACTTTTTAGCAGTAACACACTCACATTTTTCATAAAACAAACACATTTTTTCAGGAATCAACTCTCTGGAACCTAAAACAAATATAAAAAAACATCTTTCTATGCATCCACTCTCCCTAATCGTGCAAGAAAATTTCAATTAACTAGTTGAAATAATGCAATCATGCCTATCCTGAAGCTAAATTTAAATACACTTTTTAGCAGTAACACACTCACATTTTTCATAAAACAAACACATTTTTTTCAGGAATCAACTCTCTGGAACCTAAAACAAATATAAAAAAAACATCTTTCTATGCATCCACTCTCCCTAATCGTGCAAGAAAATTTCAATTAACTTGTTGAAATGATGCATTCATGCTTATCCTGAAACTAAATTTAAATCAACTTTTTTGCAGTAACATACTCACATTTTTCATGAAACAAATAATTTTTTTTTCAGGAATCCACTCTCTGGAACCTATAACGAATTTGTAAAAAACATCTTTCTAGGCATCCACTCTCCCTAATCTTGCAAGAAAATTTCAATTAACTTGTTGAAATATTGCAATCACCTTTATCCAAAAACGATATTTAAATCAACTTTTTTGCAGTAACACACTCACATTTTTCATAAAACAAACACATTTTTTTCAGGAATCTACTACCTGGAACCTAAAACTAATTTTAAAAAACATCTTTCTAGGCATCCACTGTCCCTAATCGTGCAAGAAAATTTCAATTGACTTGTTGAAATATTGCAATCACCCTTATCCAAAAACGAAATTTAAATCAACATTTTAGCAGTAACACACTCACATTTTTCATAAAACAAACACATTTTTTTCAGGAATCTACTCTCTGGAACCTAAAACTAATTTAAAAAAAACATCTTTCTAGGCATCCACTGTCCCTAATCGTGCAAGAAAATTTCAATTGACTTGTTGAAATATTGCAATCACCCTTATTCAAAAACGAAATTTAAATCAACTTTTTAGCAGTAACACACTCACATTTTTCATAAAACAAACACATTTTTTTCAGGAATCTACTCTCTGGAACCTAAAACTAATTTTAAAAAAACATCTTTCTAGGCATCCACTGTCCCTAATCGTACAAGAAAATTTCAATTGACTTGTTGAAATATTGCAATCACCCTTATTCAAAAACGAAATTTAAATCAACTTTTTAGCAGTAACACCCTCACATTTTTCATAAAACAAACAAATTTTTTTCAGGAATCTACTCTCTGAAACCTAATACTAATTTAAAAAAGAAATCTTTCTATGCATCCACTGTCCCTAACCGTGCAAGAAAATTTCAATTCACTTGTTGAAGTATTGCAATCACCCTTATCCAAAAACGAAATTTAAATCAACTTTTTAGCAGTAACACACTCACATTTTTCATAAAACAAACACATTTTTTTCAGGAATCTACTCTCTGGAACCTAAAACTAATTTAAAAAAAACATCTTTCTAGGCATCCACTGTCCCTAATCGTGCAAGAAAATTTCAATTGACTTGTTGAAGTATTGCAATCACCCTTACCCAAAAACGAAATTTAAATCAACTTTTTAGCAGTAACACACTCACATTTTTCATAAAACAAACACATTTTTTTCAGGAATCTACTCTCTGGAACCTAAAACTAATTTAAAAAAAACATCTTTCTAGGCATCCACTGTCCCTAATCGTGCAAGAAAATTTCAATTGACTTGTTGAAATATTGCAATCACCCTTATCCAAAAACGAAATTTAAATCAACTTTTTAGCAGTAACACACTCACATTTTTCATAAAACAAACACATTTTTTCAGGAATCAACTCTCTGGAACCTAAAACAAATATAAAAAAAACATCTTTCTATGCATCCACTCTCCCTAATCGTGCAAGAAAATTTCAATTAACTTGTTGAAATGATGCATTCACGCTTATCCTGAAACTAAATTTAAATCAACTTTTTTGCAGTAACACACTCACATTTTTCATGAAACAAATAATTTTTTTTTCAGGAATCCACTCTCTGGAACCTATAACAAATTTGTAAAAAACATCTTTCTAGGCATCCACTCTCCCTAATCTTGCAAGAAAATTTCAATTAACTTGTTGAAATATTGCAATCACCCTTATCCAAAAACGATATTTAAATCAACTTTTTTGCAGTAACACACTCACATTTTTCATAAAACAAACACATTTTTTTCAGGAATCTACTCTCTGGAACCTAAAACTAATTTTAAAAAAACATCTTTCTAGGCATCCACTGTCCCTAATCGTGCAAGAAAATTTCAATTGACTTGTTGAAATATTGCAATCACCCTTATCCAAAAATGAAATTTAAATCAACTTTTTAGCAGCAACACACTCACATTTTTCATAAAACAAACACATTTTTTTCAGGAATCTACTCTCTGAAACCTAATACTAATTTAAAAAAGAAATCTTTTTATGCATCCACTGTCCCTAATCGTGCAAGAAAATTTCAATTGACTTGTTGAAGTATTGCAATCACCCTTATCCAAAAACGAAATTTAAATCAACTTTTTAGCAGTAACACACTCACATTTTTCATAAAACAAACACATTTTTTTCAGGAATCTACTCTCTGGAACCTAAAACTAATTTAAAAAAAACATCTTTCTAGGCATCCACTGCTCCCTAAATCTGTCCCTAAATCTACTGTCCCTAATCGTGCAAGAAAATTTCAATTGACTTGTTGAAATATTGCAATCACCCTTATTCAAAAACGAAATTTAAATCAACTTTTTAGCAGTAACACCCTCACATTTTTCATAAAACAAACACATTTTTTTCAGGAATCTACTCTCTGAAACCTAATACTAATTTAAAAAAGAAATCTTTTTATGCATCCACTGTCCCTAATCGTGCAAGAAAATTTCAATTGACTTGTTGAAGTATTGCAATCACCCTTATCCAAAAACGAAATTTAAATCAACTTTTTAGCAGTAACACACTCACATTTTTCATAAAACAAACACATTTTTTTCAGGAATCTACTCTCTGGAACCTAAAACTAATTTAAAAAAAACATCTTTCTAGGCATCCACTGTCCCTAATCGTGCAAGAAAATTTCAATTGACTTGTTGAAATATTGCAATCACCCTTATCCAAAAACGAAATTTAAATCAACTTTTTAGCAGTAACACACTCACATTTTTCATAAAACAAACACATTTTTTTCAGGAATCTACTCTCTGAAACCTAAAACTAATTTTAAAAAAATATCTTTCTAGGCATCCACTGTCCCTAATCGTGCAAGAAAATTTCAATTGACTTGTTGAAATATTGCAATCACCCTTATTCAAAAACGAAATTTAAATCAACTTTTTAGCAGTAACACCCTCACATTTTTCATAAAACAAACACATTTTTTTCAGGAATCTACTCTCTGAAACCTAAAACTAATTAAAAAAAACATCTTTCTAGGCATCCACTCTCCCTAATCTTCCAAGAAAATTTCAATTAACTAGTTGAAATAATGCAATCATGCCTATCCTGAAGCTAAATTTAAATAAACTTTTTAGCAGTAACACACTCACATTTTTCATAAAACAAACACATTTTTTTCAGGAATCAACTCTCTGGAACCTAAAACAAATATAAAAAAAACATCTTTCTATGCATCCACTCTCCCTAATCGTGCAAGAAAATTTCAATTAACTTGTTGAAATGATGCATTCATGCTTATCCTGAAACTAAATTTAAATCAACTTTTTTGCAGTAACACACTCACATTTTTCATGAAACAAATAATTTTTTTTCAGGAATCCACTCTCTGGAACCTATAACGAATTTGTAAAAAATATCTTTCTAGGCATCCACTCTCCCTAATCTTGCAAGAAAATTTCAATTAACTTGTTGAAATATTGCAATCACCCTTATCCAAAAACGATATTTAAATCAACTTTTTTGCAGTAACACACTCACATTTTTCATAAAACAAACACATTTTTTTCAGGAATCTACTCTCTGGAACCTAAAACTAATTTTAAAAAAACATCTTTCTAGGCATCCACTGTCCCTAATCGTGCAAGAAAATTTCAATTGACTTGTTGAAATATTGCAATCACCCTTATCCAAAAATGAAATTTAAATCAACTTTTTAGCAGTAACACACTCACATTTTTCATAAAACAAACACATTTTTTTCAGGAATCTACTCTCTGGAACCTAAAACTAATTTAAAAAAAACATCTTTCTAGGCATCCACTGTCCCTAATCGTACAAGAAAATTTCAATTGACTTGTTGAAATATTGCAATCACCCTTATTCAAAAACGAAATTTAAATCAACTTTTTAGCAGTAACACCCTCACATTTTTCATAAAACAAACACATTTTTTTCAGGAATCTACTCTCTGGAACCTAAAACTAATTTAAAAAAAAATCTTTCTAGGCATCCACTGTCCCTAATCGTGCAAGAAAATTTCAATTGACTTGTTGAAGTATTGCAATCACCCTTATCCAAAAACGAAATTTAAATCAACTTTTTAGCAGTAACACACTCACATTTTTCATAAAACAAACACATTTTTTTCAGGAATCTACTCTCTGGAACCTAAAACTAATTTTAAAAAAACATCTTTCTAGGCATCCACTGTCCCTAATCGTGCAAGAAAATTTCAATTGACTTGTTGAAATATTGCAATCACCCTTATCCAAAAACGAAATTTAAATCAACTTTTTAGCAGTAACACACTCACATTTTTCATAAAACAAACACATTTTTTCAGGAATCAACTCTCTGGAACCTAAAACAAATATAAAAAAAACATCTTTCTATGCATCCACTCTCCCTAATCGTGCAAGAAAATTTCAATTAACTAGTTGAAATAATGCAATCATGCCTATCCTGAAGCTAAATTTAAATAAACTTTTTAGCAGTAACACACTCACATTTTTCATAAAACAAACACATTTTTTTCAGGAATCAACTCTCTGGAACCTAAAACTAATTTAAAAAAACATCTTTCTAGGCATCCACTGTCCCTAATCGTGCAAGAAAATTTCAATTGACTTGTTGAAATATTGCAATCACCCTTATTCAAAAACGAAATTTAAATCAACTTTTTAGCAGTAACACCCTCACATTTTTCATAAAACAAACACATTTTTTTCAGGAATCTACTCTCTGAAACCTAATACTAATTTAAAAAAGAAATCTTTTTATGCATCCACTGTCCCTAATCGTGCAAGAAAATTTCAATTGACTTGTTGAAGTATTGCAATCACCCTTATCCAAAAACGAAATTTAAATCAACTTTTTAGCAGTAACACACTCACATTTTTCATAAAACAAACACATTTTTTTCAGGAATCTACTCTCTGGAACCGAAAACTAATTTTAAAAAAACATCTTTCTAGGCATCCACTGTCCCTAATCGTGCAAGAAAATTTCAATTGACTTGTTTAAATATTGCAATCACCCTTATCCAAAAACGAAATTTAAATCAACTTTTTAGCAGTAACACACTCACATTTTTCATAAAACAAACACATTTTTTTCAGGAATCTACTCTCTGAAACCTAAAACTAATTTTAAAAAAATATCTTTCTAGGCATCCACTGTCCCTAATCGTGCAAGAAAATTTCAATTGACTTGTTGAAATATTGCAATCACCCTTATTCAAAAACGAAATTTAAATCAACTTTTTAGCAGTAACACCCTCACATTTTTCATAAAACAAACACATTTTTTTCAGGAATCTACTCTCTGAAACCTAAAACTAATTAAAAAAAACATCTTTCTAGGCATCCACTCTCCCTAATCTTCCAAGAAAATTTCAATTAACTAGTTGAAATAATGCAATCATGCCTATCCTGAAGCTAAATTTAAATAAACTTTTTAGCAGTAACACACTCACATTTTTCATAAAACAAACACATTTTTTTCAGGAATCAACTCTCTGGAACCTAAAACAAATATAAAAAAAACATCTTTCTATGCATCCACTCTCCCTAATCGTGCAAGAAAATTTCAATTAACTTGTTGAAATGATGCATTCATGCTTATCCTGAAACTAAATTTAAATCAACTTTTTTGCAGTAACACACTCACATTTTTCATGAAACAAATAATTTTTTTTTCAGGAATCCACTCTCTGGAACCTATAACGAATTTGTAAAAAACATCTTTCTAGGCATCCACTCTCCCTAATCTTGCAAGAAAATTTCAATTAACTTGTTGAAATATTGCAATCACCCTTATCCAAAAACGATATTTAAATCAACTTTTTTGCAGTAACACACTCACATTTTTCATAAAACAAACACATTTTTTTCAGGAATCTACTCTCTGGAACCTAAAACTAATTTAAAAAAAACATCTTTCTAGGCATCCACTGTCCCTAATCGTGCAAGAAAATTTCAATTGACTTGTTGAAATATTGCAATCACCCTTATCCAAAAATGAAATTTAAATCAACTTTTTAGCAGTAACACACTCACATTTTTCATAAAACAAACACATTTTTTTCAGGAATCTACTCTCTGGAACCTAAAACTAATTTTAAAAAAACAACTTTCTAGGCATCCACTGTCCCTAATCGTACAAGAAAATTTCAATTGACTTGTTGAAATATTGCAATCACCCTTATTCAAAAACGAAATTTAAATCAACTTTTTCGCAGTAACACCCTCACATTTTTCATAAAACAAACACATTTTTTTCAGGAATCTACTCTCTGGAACCTAAAACTAATTTAAAAAAAAATCTTTTTATGCATCCACTGTCCCTAATCGTGCAAGAAAATTTCAATTGACTTGTTGAAGTATTGCAATCACCCTTATCCAAAAACGAAATTTAAATCAACTTTTTAGCAGTAACACACTCACATTTTTCATAAAACAAACACATTTTTTTCAGGAATCTACTCTCTGGAACCTAAAACTAATTTTAAAAAAACATCTTTCTAGGCATCCACTGTCCCTAATCGTGCAAGAAAATTTCAATTGACTTGTTGAAATATTGCAATCACCCTTATCCAAAAACGAAATTTAAATCAACTTTTTAGCAGTAACACACTCACATTTTTCATAAAACAAACACATTTTTTTCAGGAATCTACTCTCTGAAACCTAAAACTAATTTTAAAAAAATATCTTTCTAGGCATCCACTGTCCCTAATCGTGCAAGAAAATTTCAATTGACTTGTTGAAATATTGCAATCACCCTTATTCAAAAACGAAATTTAAATCAACTTTTTAGCAGTAACACCCTCACATTTTTCATAAAACAAACACATTTTTTTCAGGAATCTACTCTCTGAAACCTAAAACTAATTAAAAAAAACATCTTTCTAGGCATCCACTCTCCCTAATCTTCCAAGAAAATTTCAATTAACTAGTTGAAATAATGCAATCATGCCTATCCTGAAGCTAAATTTAAATAAACTTTTTAGCAGTAACACACTCACATTTTTCATAAAACAAACACATTTTTTTCAGGAATCAACTCTCTGGAACCTAAAACAAATATAAAAAAAATATCTTTCTATGCATCCACTCTCCCTAATCGTGCAAGAAAATTTCAATTAACTTGTTGAAAGGATGCATTCATGCTTATCCTGAAACTAAATTTAAATCAACTTTTTTGCAGTAACACACTCACATTTTTCATGAAACAAATAATTTTTTTTTCAGGAATCCACTCTCTGGAACCTATAACGAATTTGTAAAAAACATCTTTCTAGGCATCCACTCTCCCTAATCGTGCAAGAAAATTTCAATTAACTAGTTGAAATAATGCAATCATGCCTATCCTGAAGCTAAATTTAAATAAACTTTTTAGCAGTAACACACTCACATTTTTCATAAAACAAACACATTTTTTTCAGGAATCAACTCTCTGGAACCTAAAACTAATTTAAAAAAACATCTTTCTAGGCATCCACTGTCCCTAATCGTGCAAGAAAATTTCAATTGACTTGTTGAAATATTGCAATCACCCTTATTCAAAAACGAAATTTAAATCAACTTTTTAGCAGTAACACCCTCACATTTTTCATAAAACAAACACATTTTTTTCAGGAATCTACTCTCTGGAACCTAAAACTAATTTAAAAAAAACATCTTTCTAGGCATCCACTGTCCCTAATCGTGCAAGAAAATTTCAATTGACTTGTTGAAGTATTGCAATCACCCTTACCCAAAAACGAAATTTAAATCAACTTTTTAGCAGTAACACACTCACATTTTTCATAAAACAAACACATTTTTTTCAGGAATCTACTCTCTGGAACCTAAAACTAATTTTACAAAAACATCTTTCTAGGCATCCACTGTCCCTAATCGTGCAAGAAAATTTCAATTGACTTGTTGAAATATTGCAATCACCCTTATCCAAAAACGAAATTTAAATCAACTTTTTAGCAGTAACACACTCACATTTTTCATTAAACAAACACATTTTTTCAGGAATCAACTCTCTGAAACCTAAAACAAATATAAAAAAAACATCTTTCTATGCATCCACTCTCCCTAATCGTGCAAGAAAATTTCAATTGACTTGTTGAAATGATGCATTCACGCTTATCCTGAAACTAAATTTAAATCAACTTTTTTGCAGTAACACACTCACATTTTTCATGAAACAAATCATTTTTTTTTCAGGAATCCACTCTCTGGAACCTATAACGAATTTGTAAAAATCATCTTTCTAGGCATCCACTCTCCCTAATCTTGCAAGAAAATTTCAATTAACTTGTTGAAATATTGCAATCACCCTTATCCAAAAACGATATTTAAATCAACTTTTTTGCAGTAACACACTCACATTTTTCATAAAACAAACACATTTTTTTCAGGAATCTACACTCTGGAACCTAAAACTAATTTTAAAAAAACATCTTTCTAGGCATCCACTGTCCCTAATCGTGCAAGAAAATTTCAATTGACTTGTTGAAATATTGCAATCACCCTTATCCAAAAATGAAATTTAAATCAACTTTTTAGCAGTAACACACTCACATTTTTCATAAAACAAACACATTTTTTTCAGGAATCTACTCTCTGGAACCTAAAACTAATTTTAAAAAAACATCTTTCTAGGCATCCACTGTCCCTAATCGTGCAAGAAAATTTCAATTGACTTGTTGAAATATTGCAATCACCCTTATTCAAAAACGAAATTTAAATCAACTTTTTAGCAGTAACACCCTCTCATTTTTCATAAAACAAACACATTTTTTTCAGAAAACTACTCTCTGAAACCTAATACTAATTTAAAAAAGAAATCTTTCTATGCATCCACTGTCCCTAATCGTGCAAGAAAATTTCAATTGACTTGTTGAAGTATTGCAATCACCCTTATCCAAAAACGAAATTTAAATCAACTTTTTAGCAGTAACACACTCACATTTTTCATGAAACAAACACATTTTTTTCAGGAATCGACTCTCTGGAACCTAAAACTAATTTTAAAAAAACATCTTTCTAGGCATCCACTGTCCCTAATCGTGCAAGAAAATTTCAATTGACTTGTTGAAATATTGCAATCACCCTTATCCAAAAACGAAATTTAAATCAACTTTTTAGCAGTAACACACTCACATTTTTATAAAACAAACACATTTTTTTCAGGAATCTACTCTCTGAAACCTAAAACTAATTTTAAAAAAATATCTTTCTAGGCATCCACTGTCCCTAATCGTGCAAGAAAATTTCAATTGACTTGTTGAAATATTGCAATCACCCTTATTCAAAAACGAAATTTAAATCAACTTTTTAGCAGTAACACCCTCACATTTTTCATAAAACAAACACATTTTTTTCAGGAATCTACTCTCTGAAACCTAAAACTAATTAAAAAAAACATCTTTCTAGGCATCCACTCTCCCTAATCTTCCAAGAAAATTTCAATTAACTAGTTGAAATAATGCAATCATGCCTATCCTGAAGCTAAATTTAAATAAACTTTTTAGCAGTAACACACTCACATTTTTCATAAAACAAACACATTTTTTTCAGGAATCAACTCTCTGGAACCTAAAACAAATATAAAAAAAATATCTTTCTATGCATCCACTCTCCCTAATCGTGCAAGAAAATTTCAATTAACTTGTTGAAAGGATGCATTCATGCTTATCCTGAAACTAAATTTAAATCAACTTTTTTGCAGTAACACACTCACATTTTTCATGAAACAAATAATTTTTTTTTCAGGAATCCACTCTCTGGAACCTATAACGAATTTGTAAAAAACATCTTTCTAGGCATCCACTCTCCCTAATCGTGCAAGAAAATTTCAATTAACTAGTTGAAATAATGCAATCATGCCTATCCTGAAGCTAAATTTAAATAAACTTTTTAGCAGTAACACACTCACATTTTTCATAAAACAAACACATTTTTTTCAGGAATCAACTCTCTGGAACCTAAAACTAATTTAAAAAAACATCTTTCTAGGCATCCACTGTCCCTAATCGTGCAAGAAAATTTCAATTGACTTGTTGAAATATTGCAATCACCCTTATTCAAAAACGAAATTTAAATCAACTTTTTAGCAGTAACACCCTCACATTTTTCATAAAACAAACACATTTTTTTCAGGAATCTACTCTCTGGAACCTAAAACTAATTTAAAAAAAACATCTTTCTAGGCATCCACTGTCCCTAATCGTGCAAGAAAATTTCAATTGACTTGTTGAAGTATTGCAATCACCCTTACCCAAAAACGAAATTTAAATCAACTTTTTAGCAGTAACACACTCACATTTTTCATAAAACAAACACATTTTTTTCAGGAATCTACTCTCTGGAACCTAAAACTAATTTTACAAAAACATCTTTCTAGGCATCCACTGTCCCTAATCGTGCAAGAAAATTTCAATTGACTTGTTGAAATATTGCAATCACCCTTATCCAAAAACGAAATTTAAATCAACTTTTTAGCAGTAACACACTCACATTTTTCATTAAACAAACACATTTTTTCAGGAATCAACTCTCTGAAACCTAAAACAAATATAAAAAAAACATCTTTCTATGCATCCACTCTCCCTAATCGTGCAAGAAAATTTCAATTGACTTGTTGAAATGATGCATTCACGCTTATCCTGAAACTAAATTTAAATCAACTTTTTTGCAGTAACACACTCACATTTTTCATGAAACAAATCATTTTTTTTTCAGGAATCCACTCTCTGGAACCTATAACGAATTTGTAAAAATCATCTTTCTAGGCATCCACTCTCCCTAATCTTGCAAGAAAATTTCAATTAACTTGTTGAAATATTGCAATCACCCTTATCCAAAAACGATATTTAAATCAACTTTTTTGCAGTAACACACTCACATTTTTCATAAAACAAACACATTTTTTTCAGGAATCTACACTCTGGAACCTAAAACTAATTTTAAAAAAACATCTTTCTAGGCATCCACTGTCCCTAATCGTGCAAGAAAATTTCAATTGACTTGTTGAAATATTGCAATCACCCTTATCCAAAAATGAAATTTAAATCAACTTTTTAGCAGTAACACACTCACATTTTTCATAAAACAAACACATTTTTTTCAGGAATCTACTCTCTGGAACCTAAAACTAATTTTAAAAAAACATCTTTCTAGGCATCCACTGTCCCTAATCGTGCAAGAAAATTTCAATTGACTTGTTGAAATATTGCAATCACCCTTATTCAAAAACGAAATTTAAATCAACTTTTTAGCAGTAACACCCTCTCATTTTTCATAAAACAAACACATTTTTTTCAGAAAACTACTCTCTGAAACCTAATACTAATTTAAAAAAGAAATCTTTCTATGCATCCACTGTCCCTAATCGTGCAAGAAAATTTCAATTGACTTGTTGAAGTATTGCAATCACCCTTATCCAAAAACGAAATTTAAATCAACTTTTTAGCAGTAACACACTCACATTTTTCATGAAACAAACACATTTTTTTCAGGAATCGACTCTCTGGAACCTAAAACTAATTTTAAAAAAACATCTTTCTAGGCATCCACTGTCCCTAATCGTGCAAGAAAATTTCAATTGACTTGTTGAAATATTGCAATCACCCTTATCCAAAAACGAAATTTAAATCAACTTTTTAGCAGTAACACACTCACATTTTTATAAAACAAACACATTTTTTTCAGGAATCTACTCTCTGAAACCTAAAACTAATTTTAAAAAAATATCTTTCTAGGCATCCACTGTCCCTAATCGTGCAAGAAAATTTCAATTGACTTGTTGAAATATTGCAATCACCCTTATTCAAAAACGAAATTAAAATCAACTTTTTAGCAGTAACACCCTCACATTTTTCATAAAACAAACACATTTTTTTCAGGAATCTACTCTCTGAAACCTAAAACTAATTAAAAAAACATCTTTCTAGGCATCCACTCTCCCTAATCTTCCAAGAAAATTTCAATTAACTTATTGAAATATTGCAATCACCCTTATCCAAAAACGATATTTAAATCAACTTTTTAGCAGTAACACACTCACATTTTTCATAAAACAAACACATTTTTTTCAGGAATCTACTCTCTGGAACCTAAAACTAATTTTAAAAAAACATCTTTCTAGGCATCCACTGTCCCTAATCGTGCAAGAAAATTTCAATTGACTTGTTGAAATATTGCAATCACCCTTATCCAAAAATGAAATTTAAATCAACTTTTTAGCAGTAACACACTCACATTTTTCATAAAACAAACACATTTTTTTCAGGAATCTACTCTCTGGAACCTAAAACTAATTTTAAAAAAACATCTTTCTAGTCATCCACTGTCCCTAATCGTGCAAGAAAATTTCAATTGACTTGTTGAAATATTGCAATCACCCTTATTCAAAAACGAAATTTAAATCAACTTTTTAGCAGTAACACCCTCACATTTTTCATAAACCAAACAAATTTTTTTCAGGAATCTACTCTCTGGAACCTAAAACTAATTTTAAAAAAACATCTTTCTAGGCATCCACTGTCCCTAATCGTGCAAGAAAATTTCAATTGACTTGTTGAAGTATTGCAATCACCCTTATCCAAAAACGAAATTTAAATCAACTTTTTAGCAGTAACACACTCACATTTTTCATAAAACAAACACATTTTTTTTCAGGAATCTACTCTCTGGAACCTAAAACTAATTTAAAAAAAACATCTTTCTAGGCATCCACTGTCCCTAATCGTGCAAGAAAATTTCAATTGACTTGTTGAAATATTGCAATCACCCTTATCCAAAAACGAAATTTAAATCAACTTTTTAGCAGTAACACACTCACATTTTTCATAAAACAAACACATTTTTTTCAGGAATCTACTCTCTGGAACCTAAAACTAATTTTAAAAAAACATCTTTCTAGGCATCCACTATCCCTAATCGTGCAAGAAAATTTCAATTGACTTGTTGAAATATTGCAATCACCCTTATCCAAAAACGAAATTTAAATCAACTTTTTAGCAGTAACACACTCACATTTTTCATAAAACAAACACATTTTTTTCAGGAATCAACTCTCTGGAACCTAAAACTAATTTTAAAAAAATATCTTTCTAGGCATCCACTGTCCCTAATCGTGCAAGAAAATTTCAATTGACTTGTTGAAATATTGCAATCACCCTTATTCAAAAACGAAATTTAAATCAACTTTTTAGCAGTAACACCCTCACATTTTTCATAAAACAAACACATTTTTTTCAGGAATCTACTCTCTGAAACCTAAAACTAATTAAAAAAACATCTTTCTAGGCATCCACTCTCCCTAATCTTCCAAGAAAATTTCAATTAACTAGTTGAAATAATGCAATCATGCCTATCCTGAAGCTAAATTTAAATAAACTTTTTAGCAGTAACACACTCACATTTTTCATAAAACAAACACATTTTTTTCAGGAATCAACTCTCTGGAACCTAAAACAAATATAAAAAAGAACATCTTTCTATGCATCCACTCTCCCTAATCGTGCAAGAAAATTTCAATTAACTTGTTGAAATGATGCATTCATGCTTATCCTGAAACTAAATTTAAATCAACTTTTTTGCAGTAACACACTCACATTTTTCATGAAACAAATAATTTTTTTTCAGGAATCCACTCTCTGGAACCTATAACGAATTTGTAAAAAACATCTTTCTAGGCATCCACTCTCCCTAATCTTGCAAGAAAATTTCAATTAACTTGTTGAAATATTGCAATCACCCTTATCCAAAAACGATATTTAAATCAACTTTTTTGCAGTAACACACTCACATTTTTCATAAAACAAACACATTTTTTTCAGGAATCTACTCTCTGGAACCTAAAACTAATTTAAAAAAAACATCTTTCTAGGCATCCACTGTCCCTAATCGTGCAAGAAAATTTCAATTGACTTGTTGAAATATTGCAATCACCCTTATCCAAAAATGAAATTTAAATCAACTTTTTATCAGTAACACACTCACATTTTTCATAAAACAAACACATTTTTTTCAGGAATCTACTCTCTGGAACCTAAAACTAATTTTAAAAAAACATCTTTCTAGGCATCCACTGTCCCTAATCGTACAAGAAAATTTCAATTGACTTGTTGAAATATTGCAATCACCCTTATTCAAAAACGAAATTTAAATCAACTTTTTAGCAGTAACACCCTCACATTTTTCATAAAACAAACACATTTTTTTCAGGAATCTACTCTCTGGAACCTAAAACTAATTTAAAAAAAAATCTTTCTAGGCATCCACTGTCCCTAATCGTGCAATAAAATTTCAATTGACTTGTTGAAGTATTGCAATCACCCTTATCCAAAAACGAAATTTAAATCAACTTTTTAGCAGTAACACACTCACATTTTTCATAAAACAAACACATTTTTTTCAGGAATCTACTCTCTGGAACCTAAAACTAATTTTAAAAAAACATCTTTCTAGGCTTCCACTGTCCCTAATCGTGCAAGAAAATTTCAATTGACTTGTTGAAATATTGCAATCACCCTTATCCAAAAACGAAATTTAAATCAACTTTTTAGCAGTAACACACTCACATTTTTCATAAAACAAACACATTTTTTCAGGAATCAACTCTCTGGAACCTAAAACAAATATAAAAAAAACATCTTTCTATGCATCCACTCTCCCTAATCGTGCAAGAAAATTTCAATTAACTAGTTGAAATAATGCAATCATGCCTATCCTGAAGCTAAATTTAAATAAACTTTTTAGCAGTAACACACTCACATTTTTCATAAAACAAACACATTTTTTTCAGGAATCAACTCTCTGGAACCTAAAACTAATTTAAAAAAACATCTTTCTAGGCATCCACTGTCCCTAATCGTGCAAGAAAATTTCAATTGACTTGTTGAAATATTGCAATCACCCTTATTCAAAAACGAAATTTAAATCAACTTTTTAGCAGTAACACCCTCACATTTTTCATAAAACAAACACATTTTTTTCAGGAATCTACTCTCTGAAACCTAATACTAATTTAAAAAAGAAATCTTTTTATGCATCCACTGTCCCTAATCGTGCAAGAAAATTTCAATTGACTTGTTGAAGTATTGCAATCACTCTTATCCAAAAACGAAATTTAAATCAACTTTTTAGCAGTAACACACTCACATTTTTCATAAAACAAACACATTTTTTTCAGGAATCTACTCTCTGGAACCTAAAACTAATTTTAAAAAAACATGTTTCTAGGCATCCACTGTCCCTAATCGTGCAAGAAAATTTCAATTGACTTGTTGAAATATTGCAATCACCCTTATCCAAAAACGAAATTTAAATCAACTTTTTAGCAGTAACACACTCACATTTTTCATAAAACAAACACATTTTTTTCAGGAATCTACTCTCTGAAACCTAAAACTAATTTTAAAAAAATATCTTTCTAGGCATCCACTGTCCCTAATCGTGCAAGAAAATTTCAATTGACTTGTTGAAATATTGCAATCACCCTTATTCAAAAACGAAATTTAAATCAACTTTTTAGCAGTAACACCCTCACATTTTTCATAAAACAAACACATTTTTTTCAGGAATCTACTCTCTGAAACCTAAAACTAATTAAAAAAAACATCTTTCTAGGCATCCACTCTCCCTAATCTTCCAAGAAAATTTCAATTAACTAGTTGAAATAATGCAATCATGCCTATCCTGAAGCTAAATTTAAATAAACTTTTTAGCAGTAACACACTCACATTTTTCATAAAACAAACACATTTTTTTCAGGAATCAACTCTCTGGAACCTAAAACAAATATAAAAAAAACATCTTTCTATGCATCTACTCTCCATAATCGTGCAAGAAAATTTCAATTAACTTGTTGAAATGATGCATTCATGCTTATCCTGAAACTAAATTTAAATCAACTTTTTTGCAGTAACACACTCACATTTTTCATGAAACAAATAATTTTTTTTTCAGGAATCCACTCTCTGGAACCTATAACGAATTTGTAAAAAACATCTTTCTAGGCATCCACTCTCCCTAATCTTGCAAGAAAATTTCAATTAACTTGTTGAAATATTGCAATCACCCTTATCCAAAAACGATATTTAAATCAACTTTTTTGCAGTAACACACTCACATTTTTCATAAAACAAACACATTTTTTTCAGGAATCTACTCTCTGGAACCTAAAACTAATTTTAAAAAAACATCTTTCTAGGCATCCACTGTCCCTAATCGTGCAAGAAAATTTCAATTGACTTGTTGAAATATTGCAATCACCCTTATCCAAAAATGAAATTTAAATCAACTTTTTAGCAGTAACACACTCACATTTTTCATAAAACAAACACATTTTTTTCAGGAATCTACTCTCTGGAACCTAAAACTAATTTTAAAAAAACATCTTTCTAGGCATCCACTGTCCCTAATCGTACAAGAAAATTTCAATTGACTTGTTGAAATATTGCAATCACCCTTATTCAAAAACGAAATTTAAATCAACTTTTTAGCAGTAACACCCTCACATTTTTCATAAAACAAACACATTTTTTTCAGGAATCTACTCTCTGGAACCTAAAACTAATTTAAAAAAAAATCTTTCTAGGCATCCACTGTCCCTAATCGTGCAAGAAAATTTCAATTGACTTGTTGAAGTATTGCAATCACCCTCATCCAAAAACGAAATTTAAATCAACTTTTTAGCAGTAACACACTCACATTTTTCATAAAACAAACACATTTTTTTCAGGAATCTACTCTCTGGAACCTAAAACTAATTTTAAAAAAACATCTTTCTAGGCATCCACTGTCCCTAATCGTGCAAGAAAATTTCAATTGACTTGTTGAAATATTGCAATCACCCTTATCCAAAAACGAAATTTAAATCAACTTTTTAGCAGTAACACACTCACATTTTTCATAAAACAAACACATTTTTTCAGGAATCAACTCTCTGGAACCTAAAACAAATATAAAAAAAACATCTTTCTAGGCATCCACTCTCCCTAATCGTGCAAGAAAATTTCAATTAACTAGTTGAAATAATGCAATCATGCCTATCCTGAAGCTAAATTTAAATAAACTTTTTAGCAGTAACACACTCACATTTTTCATGAAACAAATCATTTTTTTTTCAGGAATCCACTCTCTGGAACCTATAACGAATTTGTAAAAATCATCTTTCTGGGCATCCACTCTCCCTAATCTTGCAAGAAAATTTCAATTAACTTGTTGAAATATTGCAATCACCCTTATCCAAAAACGATATTTAAATCAACTTTTTTGCAGTAACACACTCACATTTTTCATAAAACAAACACATTTTTTTCAGGAATCTACACTCTGGAACCTAAAACTAATTTTAAAAAAACATCTTTCTAGGCATCCACTGTCCCTAATCGTGCAAGAAAATTTCAATTGACTTGTTGAAATATTGCAATCACCCTTATCCAAAAATGAAATTTAAATCAACTTTTTAGCAGTAACACACTCACATTTTTCATAAAACAAACACATTTTTTTCAGGAATCTACTCTCTGGAACCTAAAACTAATTTTAAAAAAACATCTTTCTAGGCATCCACTGTCCCTAATCGTGCAAGAAAATTTCAATTGACTTGTTGAAATATTGCAATCACCCTTATTCAAAAACGAAATTTAAATCAACTTTTTAGCAGTAACACCCTCTCATTTTTCATAAAACAAACACATTTTTTTCAGAAAACTACTCTCTGAAACCTAATACTAATTTAAAAAAGAAATCTTTCTATGCATCCACTGTCCCTAATCGTGCAAGAAAATTTCAATTGACTTGTTGAAGTATTGCAATCACCCTTATCCAAAAACGAAATTTAAATCAACTTTTTAGCAGTAACACACTCACATTTTTCATGAAACAAACACATTTTTTTCAGGAATCGACTCTCTGGAACCTAAAACTAATTTTAAAAAAACATCTTTCTAGGCATCCACTGTCCCTAATCGTGCAAGAAAATTTCAATTGACTTGTTGAAATATTGCAATCACCCTTATCCAAAAACGAAATTTAAATCAACTTTTTAGCAGTAACACACTCACATTTTTATAAAACAAACACATTTTTTTCAGGAATCTACTCTCTGAAACCTAAAACTAATTTTAAAAAAATATCTTTCTAGGAATCCACTGTCCCTAATCGTGCAAGAAAATTTCAATTGACTTGTTGAAATATTGCAATCACCCTTATTCAAAAACGAAATTAAAATCAACTTTTTAGCAGTAACACCCTCACATTTTTCATAAAACAAACACATTTTTTTCAGGAATCTACTCTCTGAAACCTAAAACTAATTAAAAAAACATCTTTCTAGGCATCCACTCTCCCTAATCTTCCAAGAAAATTTCAATTAACTTATTGAAATATTGCAATCACCCTTATCCAAAAACGATATTTAAATCAACTTTTTAGCAGTAACACACTCACATTTTTCATAAAACAAACACATTTTTTTCAGGAATCTACTCTCTGGAACCTAAAACTAATTTTAAAAAAACATCTTTCTAGGCATCCACTGTCCCTAATCGTGCAAGAAAATTTCAATTGACTTGTTGAAATATTGCAATCACCCTTATCCAAAAATGAAATTTAAATCAACTTTTTAGCAGTAACACACTCACATTTTTCATAAAACAAACACATTTTTTTCAGGAATCTACTCTCTGGAACCTAAAACTAATTTTAAAAAAACATCTTTCTAGTCATCCACTGTCCCTAATCGTGCAAGAAAATTTCAATTGACTTGTTGAAATATTGCAATCACCCTTATTCAAAAACAAAATTTAAATCAACTTTTTAGCAGTAACACCCTCACATTTTTCATAAAACAAACAAATTTTTTTCAGGAATCTACTCTCTGGAACCTAAAACTAATTTTAAAAAAACATCTTTCTAGGCATCCACTGTCCCTAATCGTGCAAGAAAATTTCAATTGACTTGTTGAAGTATTGCAATCACCCTTATCCAAAAACGAAATTTAAATCAACTTTTTAGCAGTAACACACTCACATTTTTCATAAAACAAACACATTTTTTTTCAGGAATCTACTCTCTGGAACCTAAAACTAATTTAAAAAAAACATCTTTCTAGGCATCCACTGTCCCTAATCGTGCAAGAAAATTTCAATTGACTTGTTGAAATATTGCAATCACCCTTATCCAAAAACGAAATTTAAATCAACTTTTTAGCAGTAACACACTCACATTTTTCATAAAACAAACGCATTTTTTTCAGGAATCTACTCTCTGAAACCTAAACCTAATTTTAAAAAAATATCTTTCTAGGCATCCACTGTCCCTAATCGTGCAAGAAAATTTCAATTGACTTGTTGAAATATTGCAATCACCCTTATCCAAAAACGAAATTTAAATCAACTTTTTAGCAGTAACACACTCACATTTTTCATAAAACAAACACATTTTTTCAGGAATCAACTCTCTGGAACCTAAAACAAATATAAAAAAAACATCTTTCTATGCATCCACTCTCCCTAATCGTGCAAGAAAATTTCAATTAACTTGTTGAAATGATGCATTCACGCTTATCCTGAAACTAAATTTAAATCAACTTTTTTGCAGTAACACACTCACATTTTTCATGAAACAAATAATTTTTTTTTCAGGAATCCACTCTCTGGAACCTATAACGAATTTGTAAAAAACATCTTTCTAGGCATCCACTCTCCCTAATCTTGCAAGAAAATTTCAATTAACTTGTTGAAATATTGCAATCACCCTTATCCAAAAACGATATTTAAATCAACTTTTTTGCAGTAACACACTCACATTTTTCATAAAACAAACACATTTTTTTCAGGAATCTACTCTCTGGAACCTAAAACTAATTTTAAAAAAACATCTTTCTAGGCATCCACTGTCCCTAATCGTGCAAGAAAATTTCAATTGACTTGTTGAAATATTGCAATCACCCTTATCCAAAAATGAAATTTAAATCAACTTTTTAGCAGTAACACACTCACATTTTTCATAAAACAAACACATTTTTTTCAGGAATCTACTCTCTAGAACCTAAAACTAATTTTTTAAAAAAACATCTTTCTAGGCATCCACTGTCCCTAATCGTGCAAGAAAATTTCAATTGACTTGTTGAAATATTGCAATCACCCTTATTCAAAAACGAAATTTAAATCAACTTTTTAGCAGTAACACCCTCACATTTTTCATAAAACAAACACATTTTTTTCAGGAATC
This sequence comes from Lissotriton vulgaris, assembly GCF_964263255.1. NCBI lineage: Eukaryota > Metazoa > Chordata > Amphibia > Caudata > Salamandridae > Lissotriton > Lissotriton vulgaris. The sequence continues at coordinate 683,420 of NW_028242020.1, read as the reverse complement.
TACTCTCTGAAACCTAATACTAATTTAAAAAAGAAATCTTTCTATGCATCCACTGTCCCTAATCGTGCAAGAAAATTTCAATTGACTTGTTGAAGTATTGCAATCACCCTTATCCAAAAACGAAATTTAAATCAACTTTTTAGCAGTAACACACTCACATTTTTCATAAAACAAACACATTTTTTTCAGGAATCTACTCTCTGGAACCTAAAACTAATTTTAAAAAAACATCTTTCTAGGCATCCACTGTCCCTAATCGTGCAAGAAAATTTCAATTGACTTGTTGAAATATTGCAATCACCCTTATCCAAACACGAAATTTAAATCAACTTTTTAGCAGTAACACACTCACATTTTTCATAAAACAAACACATTTTTTCAGGAATCTACTCTCTGAAACCTAAAACTAATTTAAAAAAACATCTTTCTAGGCATCCACTGTCCCTAATCTTGCAAGAAAATGTCAATTGACTTGTTGAAATATTGCAATCACCCTTATCCAAAAACGAAATTTAAATCAACTTTTTACCAGTAACACACTCACATTTTTCATGAAACAAACACATTTTTTTCAGGAATCAACTCTCTGGAACCTAAAACAAATATAAAAAAACATCTTTCTATGTATCCACTCTCCCTAATTGTGCAAGAAAATTTCAATTAACTAGTTGAAATAATGCAATCCTGCCTATCCTGAAGCTAAATTTAAATAAACTTTTTAGCAGTAACACACTCACATTTTTCATGAAACAAACACATTTTTTTCAGGAATCAACTCTCTGGAACCTAAAACAGATATAAAAAAAAATCTTTCTATGCATCCACTCTCCTTAATCGTGCAAGAAAATTTCAATTAACTTGTTGAAATGATGCATTCACACCTATCCTGAAACTAAATTTAAATCAACTTTTTTGCAGTAACACACTCACATTTTTCATGAAACAAATAATTTTTTTTATCAGGAATCCACTCTCTGGAACCTATAACGAATTTGTAAAAAACATCTTTCTAGGCATCCACTCTCCCTAATCTTGCAAGAAAATTTCAATTAACTTGTTGAAATATTGCAATCACCCTTATCCAAAAACGATATTTAAATCAACTTTTTTGCAGTAACACACTCACATTTTTCATAAAACAAACACATTTTTTTTCAGGAATCTACTCTCTGAAACCTAAAACTAATTTTAAAAAAACATCTTTCTAGGCATCCACTGTCCCTAATCGTGCAAGAACATTTCAATTGACTTGTTGAAATATTGCAATCACCCTTATCCAAAAACAAAATTTAAATCAACTTTTTATCAGTAACACACTCACATTTTTCACAAAACAAACACATGTTTTTCAGGAATCTATTCTCTGAAACCTAAAACTAATTTTAAAAAAACATCTTTCTAGGCATCCACTGTCCCTAATCGTGCAAGAAAATTTCAATTGACTTGTTGAAATGATGCATTCACGCCTATCCTGAAACTAAATTAAAATCAACTTTTTAGCAGTAACACACTCACATTTTTCATAAAACAAACACATTTTTTTCAGGAATCTACTCTCTGAAACCTAAAACTAATTTAAAAAAAAACATCTTTCTAGGATCCACTCTCCCTAATCTTCCAAGAAAATTTCAATTAACTTATTGAAATATTGCAATCACCCTTATCCAAAGACGATATTTAAATCAACTTTTTTGCAGTAACACACTCACATTTTTCATAAAACAAACCCATTTTTTTAGGAATCTACTCTCTGAAACCTAAAACTAATTTAAAAAAACCCATCTTTCTAGGCATCCACTGTCCCTAATCGTGCAAGAAAATTTCAATTGACTTGTTGAAATATTGCAATCACCCTTATCCAAAAACGAAATTTAAATCAACTTTTTAGCAGTAACACACTCACATTTTTCATAAAACAAACACATTTTTTCAGGAATCAACTCTCTGGAACCTAAAACAAATATAAAAAAAACATCTTTCTATGCATCCACTCTCCCTAATCGTGCAAGAAAATTTCAATTAACTAGTTGAAATAATGCAATCATGCCTATCCTGAAGCTACATTTAAATAAACTTTTTAGCAGTAACACACTCACATTTTTCATAAAACAAACACATTTTTTTCAGGAATCAACTCTCTGGAACCTAAAACAAATATAAAAAAAAATCTTTCTATGCATCCACTCTCCCTAATCGTGCAAGAAAATTTCAATTAACTTGTTGAAATGATGCATTCACGCTTATCCTGAAACCAAATTTAAATCAACTTTTTTGCAGTAACACACTCACATTTTTCATGAAACAAATAATTTTTTTTTCAGGAATCCACTCTCTGGAACCTATAACGAGTTTGTAAAAAACATCTTTCTAGGCATCCACTCTCCCTAATCCTGCAAGAAAATTTCAATTAACTTGTTGAAATATTGCAATCACCCTTATCCAAAAACGATATTTAAATCAACTTTTTTGCAGTAACACACTCACATTTTTCATAAAACAAACACATTTTTTTCAGGAATCTACTCTCTGGAACCTAAAACTAATTTTAAAAAAACATCTTTCTAGGCATCCACTGTCCCTAATCGTGCAAGAAAATTTCAATTGACTTGTTGAAATATTGCAATCACCCTTATCCAAAAATGAAATTTAAATCAACTTTTTAGCAGTAACACACTCACATTTTTCATAAAACAAACACATTTTTTTCAGGAATCTACTCTCTGGAACCTAAAACTAATTTTAAAAAAACATCTTTCTAGGCATCCACTGTCCCTAATCGTACAAGAAAATTTCACTTGACTTGTTGAAATATTGCAATCACCCTTATTCAAAAACGAAATTTAAATCAACTTTTTAGCAGTAACACCCTCACATTTTTCATAAAACAAACACATTTTTTTCAGGAATCTACTCTCTGGAACCGAAAACTAATTTAAAAAAAAATCTTTCTAGGCATCCACTGTCCCTAATCGTGCAAGAAAATTTCAATTGACTTGTTGAAGTATTGCAATCACCCTTATCCAAAAACGAAATTTAAATCAACTTTTTAGCAGTAACACACTCACATTTTTCATAAAACAAACAAATGTTTTTCAGGAATCTACTCTCTGGAACCTAAAACTAATTTTAAAAAAACATCTTTCTAGGCATCCACTGTCCCTAATCGTGCAAGAAAATTTCAATTGACTTGTTGAAATATTGCAATCACCCTTATCCAAAAACGAAATTTAAATCAACTTTTTAGCAGTAACACACTCACATTTTTCATAAAACAAACAAATTTTTTCAGGAATCAACTCTCTGGAACCTAAAACTAATTTAAAAAAAACATCTTTCTAGGCATCCACTGTCCCTAATCGTGCAAGAAAATTTCAATTGACTTGTTGAAATATTGCAATCACCCTTATCCAAAAACGAAATTTAAATTAACTTTTTAGCAGTAACACACTCACATTTTTCATAAAACAAACACATTTTTTTCAGGAATCTACTCTCTGGAACCTAAAACTAATTTTAAAAAAACATCTTTCTAGGCATCCACTGTCCCTAATCGTGCAAGAAAATTTCAATTGACTTGTTGAAATATTGCAATCACCCTTATTCAAAAACGAAATTTAAATCAACTTTTTAGCAGTAACACCCTCACATTTTTCATAAAACAAACACATTTTTTTCAGGAATCTACTCTCTGAAACCTAATACTAATTTAAAAAAGAAATCTTTCTATGCATCCACTGTCCCTAATCGTGCAAGAAAATTTCAATTGACTTGTTGAAGTATTGCAATCACCCTTATCCAAAAACGAAATTTAAATCAACTTTTTAGCAGTAACACACTCATATTTTTCATAAAACAAACACATTTTTTTCAGGAATCTACTCTCTGGAACCTAAAACTAATTTTAAAAAAACATCTTTCTAGGCATCCACTGTCCCTAATCGTGCAAGAAAATTTCAATTGACTTGTTGAAATATTGCAATCACCCTTATCCAAAAACGAAATTTAAATCAACTTTTTAGCAGTAACACACTCACATTTTTCATAAAACAAACACATTTTTTCAGGAATCTACTCTCTGAAACCTAAAACTAATTTAAAAAAACATCTTTCTAGGCATCCACTGTCCCTAATCTTGCAAGAAAATGTCAATTGACTTGTTGAAATATTGCAATCACCCTTATCCAAAAACGAAATTTAAATCAACTTTTTAGCAGTAACACACTCACATTTTTCATGAAACAAACACATTTTTTTCAGGAATCAACTCTCTGGAACCTAAAACAAATATAAAAAAACATCTTTCTATGTATCCACTCTCCCTAATTGTGCAAGAAAATGTCAATTGACTTGTTGAAATAATGCAATCACGCCTATCCTGAAGCTAAATTTAAATAAACTTTTTAGCAGTAACACACTCACATTTTTCATGAAACAAACACATTTTTTTCAGGAATCAACTCTCTGGAACCTAAAACAGATATAAAAAAAAATCTTTCTATGCATCCACTCTCCTTAATCGTGCAAGAAAATTTCAATTAACTTGTTGAAATGATGCATTCACACCTATCCTGAAACTAAATTAAAATCAACTTTTTAGCAGTAACACACTCACATTTTTCGTAAAACAAACACATTTTTTTCAGGAATCTACTCTCTGAAACCTAAAACTAATTTAAAAAAAAACATCTTTCTAGGCATCCACTGTCCCTAATCGTGCAAGAAAATTTCAATTGACTTGTTGAAATATTGCCATCACCCTTATCCAAAAACGAAATTTAAATCAACTTTTTAGCAGTAACACACTCACATTTTTCATAAAACAAACAAATTTTTTCAGGAATCTATTCTCTGAAACCTAAAACTAATTTTAAAAAAACATCTTTCTAGGCATCCACTGTCCCTAATCGTGCAAGAAAATTTCAATTGACTTGTTGAAATGATGCATTCACGCCTATCCTGAAACTAAATTAAAATCAACTTTTTAGCAGTAACACACTCACATTTTTCATAAAACAAACACATTTTTTTCAGGAATCTACTCTCTGAAACCTAAAACTAATTTAAAAAAAACATCTTTCTAGGCATCCACTGTCCCTAATCGTGCAAGAAAATTTCAATTGACTTGTTGAAATATTGCAATCACCCTTATCCAAAAACGAAATTTAAATCAACTTTTTTGCAGTAACACACTCACATTTTTCATAAAACAAACACATTTTTTTTCAGGAATCTACTCTCTGAAACCTAAAACTAATTTTAAAAAAACATCTTTCTAGGCATCCACTGTCCCTAATCGTGCAAGAACATTTCAATTGACTTGTTGAAATATTGCAATCACCCTTATCCAAAAACAAAATTTAAATCAACTTTTTAGCAGTAACACACTCACATTTTTCATAAAACAAACACATTTTTTTCAGGAATCTACTCTCTGGAACCTAAAACTAATTTTAAAAAAACATCTTTCTAGGCATCCACTGTCCCTAATCGTACAAGAAAATTTCACTTGACTTGTTGAAATATTGCAATCACCCTTATTCAAAAACGAAATTTAAATCAACTTTTTAGCAGTAACACCCTCACATTTTTCATAAAACAAACACATTTTTTTCAGGAATCTACTCTCTGGAACCGAAAACTAATTTAAAAAAAAATCTTTCTAGGCATCCACTGTCCCTAATCGTGCAAGAAAATTTCAATTGACTTGTTGAAGTATTGCAATCACCCTTATCCAAAAACGAAATTTAAATCAACTTTTTAGCAGTAACACACTCACATTTTTCATAAAACAAACAAATGTTTTTCAGGAATCTACTCTCTGGAACCTAAAACTAATTTTAAAAAAACATCTTTCTAGGCATCCACTGTCCCTAATCGTGCAAGAAAATTTCAATTGACTTGTTGAAATATTGCAATCACCCTTATCCAAAAACGAAATTTAAATCAACTTTTTAGCAGTAACACACTCACATTTTTCATAAAACAAACAAATTTTTTCAGGAATCAACTCTCTGGAACCTAAAACTAATTTAAAAAAAACATCTTTCTAGGCATCCACTGTCCCTAATCGTGCAAGAAAATTTCAATTGACTTGTTGAAATATTGCAATCACCCTTATCCAAAAACGAAATTTAAATTAACTTTTTAGCAGTAACACACTCACATTTTTCATAAAACAAACACATTTTTTTCAGGAATCTACTCTCTGGAACCTAAAACTAATTTTAAAAAAACATCTTTCTAGGCATCCACTGTCCCTAATCGTGCAAGAAAATTTCAATTGACTTGTTGAAATATTGCAATCACCCTTATTCAAAAACGAAATTTAAATCAACTTTTTAGCAGTAACACCCTCACATTTTTCATAAAACAAACACATTTTTTTCAGGAATCTACTCTCTGAAACCTAATACTAATTTAAAAAAGAAATCTTTCTATGCATCCACTGTCCCTAATCGTGCAAGAAAATTTCAATTGACTTGTTGAAGTATTGCAATCACCCTTATCCAAAAACGAAATTTAAATCAACTTTTTAGCAGTAACACACTCATATTTTTCATAAAACAAACACATTTTTTTCAGGAATCTACTCTCTGGAACCTAAAACTAATTTTAAAAAAACATCTTTCTAGGCATCCACTGTCCCTAATCGTGCAAGAAAATTTCAATTGACTTGTTGAAATATTGCAATCACCCTTATCCAAAAACGAAATTTAAATCAACTTTTTAGCAGTAACACACTCACATTTTTCATAAAACAAACACATTTTTTCAGGAATCTACTCTCTGAAACCTAAAACTAATTTAAAAAAACATCTTTCTAGGCATCCACTGTCCCTAATCTTGCAAGAAAATGTCAATTGACTTGTTGAAATATTGCAATCACCCTTATCCAAAAACGAAATTTAAATCAACTTTTTAGCAGTAACACACTCACATTTTTCATGAAACAAACACATTTTTTTCAGGAATCAACTCTCTGGAACCTAAAACAAATATAAAAAAACATCTTTCTATGTATCCACTCTCCCTAATTGTGCAAGAAAATGTCAATTGACTTGTTGAAATAATGCAATCACGCCTATCCTGAAGCTAAATTTAAATAAACTTTTTAGCAGTAACACACTCACATTTTTCATGAAACAAACACATTTTTTTCAGGAATCAACTCTCTGGAACCTAAAACAGATATAAAAAAAAATCTTTCTATGCATCCACTCTCCTTAATCGTGCAAGAAAATTTCAATTAACTTGTTGAAATGATGCATTCACACCTATCCTGAAACTAAATTAAAATCAACTTTTTAGCAGTAACACACTCACATTTTTCGTAAAACAAACACATTTTTTTCAGGAATCTACTCTCTGAAACCTAAAACTAATTTAAAAAAAAACATCTTTCTAGGCATCCACTGTCCCTAATCGTGCAAGAAAATTTCAATTGACTTGTTGAAATATTGCCATCACCCTTATCCAAAAACGAAATTTAAATCAACTTTTTAGCAGTAACACACTCACATTTTTCATAAAACAAACAAATTTTTTCAGGAATCTATTCTCTGAAACCTAAAACTAATTTTAAAAAAACATCTTTCTAGGCATCCACTGTCCCTAATCGTGCAAGAAAATTTCAATTGACTTGTTGAAATGATGCATTCACGCCTATCCTGAAACTAAATTAAAATCAACTTTTTAGCAGTAACACACTCACATTTTTCATAAAACAAACACATTTTTTTCAGGAATCTACTCTCTGAAACCTAAAACTAATTTAAAAAAAACATCTTTCTAGGCATCCACTGTCCCTAATCGTGCAAGAAAATTTCAATTGACTTGTTGAAATATTGCAATCACCCTTATCCAAAAACGAAATTTAAATCAACTTTTTTGCAGTAACACACTCACATTTTTCATAAAACAAACACATTTTTTTTCAGGAATCTACTCTCTGAAACCTAAAACTAATTTTAAAAAAACATCTTTCTAGGCATCCACTGTCCCTAATCGTGCAAGAACATTTCAATTGACTTGTTGAAATATTGCAATCACCCTTATCCAAAAACAAAATTTAAATCAACTTTTTATCAGTAACACACTCACATTTTTCACAAAACAAACACATGTTTTTCAGGAATCTATTCTCTGAAACCTAAAACTAATTTTAAAAAAACATCTTTCTAGGCATCCACTGTCCCTAATCGTGCAAGAAAATTTCAATTGACTTGTTGAAATGATGCATTCACGCCTATCCTGAAACTAAATTAAAATCAACTTTTTATCAGTAACACACTCACATTTTTCATAAAACAAACACATTTTTTTCAGGAATCTACTCTCTGAAACCTAAAACTAATTTAAAAAAAAACATCTTTCTAGGATCCACTCTCCCTAATCTTCCAAGAAAATTTCAATTAACTTATTGAAATATTGCAATCACCCTTATCCAAAGACGATATTTAAATCAACTTTTTTGCAGTAACACACTCACATTTTTCATAAAACAAACCCATTTTTTTCAGGAATCTACTCTCTGAAACCTAAAACTAATTTAAAAAAACCCATCTTTCTAGGCATCCACTGTCCCTAATCGTGCAAGAAAATTTCAATTGACTTGTTGAAATATTGCAACCACCCTTATCCAAAAACGAAATTTAAATCAACTTTTTAGCAGTAACACACTCACATTTTTCATAAAACAAACACATTTTTTCAGGAATCAACTCTCTGGAACCTAAAACAAATATAAAAAAAACATCTTTCTATGCATCCACTCTCCCTAATCGTGCAAGAAAATTTCAATTAACTAGTTGAAATAATGCAATCATGCCTATCCTGAAGCTACATTTAAATAAACTTTTTAGCAGTAACACACTCACATTTTTCATAAAACAAACACATTTTTTTCAGGAATCAACTCTCTGGAACCTAAAACAAATATAAAAAAAAATCTTTCTATGCATCCACTCTCCCTAATCGTGCAAGAAAATTTCAATTAACTTGTTGAAATGATGCATTCACGCTTATCCTGAAACCAAATTTAAATCAACTTTTTTGCAGTAACACACTCACATTTTTCATGAAACAAACACATTTTTTTCAGGAATCTACTCTCTGGAACCTAAAACTAATTTTAAAAAAACATCTTTCTAGGCATCCACTGTCCCTAATCGTGCAAGAAAATTTCAATTGACTTGTTGAAATATTGCAATCACCCTTATCCAAAAATGAAATTTAAATCAACTTTTTAGCAGTAACACACTCACATTTTTCATAAAACAAACACATTTTTTTCAGGAATCTACTCTCTGGAACCTAAAACTAATTTTAAAAAAACATCTTTCTAGGCATCCACTGTCCCTAATCGTACAAGAAAATTTCACTTGACTTGTTGAAATATTGCAATCACCCTTATTCAAAAACAAAATTTAAATCAACTTTTTAGCAGTAACACCCTCACATTTTTCATAAAACAAACACATTTTTTTCAGGAATCTACTCTCTGGAACCGAAAACTAATTTAAAAAAAAATCTTTCTAGGCATCCACTGTCCCTAATCGTGCAAGAAAATTTCAATTGACTTGTTGAAGTATTGCAATCACCCTTATCCAAAAACGAAATTTAAATCAACTTTTTAGCAGTAACACACTCACATTTTTCATAAAACAAACAAATGTTTTTCAGGAATCTACTCTCTGGAACCTAAAACTAATTTTTAAAAAACATCTTTCTAGGCATCCACTGTCCCTAATCGTGCAAGAAAATTTCAATTGACTTGTTGAAATATTGCAATCACCCTTATCCAAAAACGAAATTTAAATCAACTTTTTAGCAGTAACACACTCACATTTTTCATAAAACAAACACATTTTTTCAGGAATCAACTCTCTGGAACCTAAAACAAATATAAAAAAAACATCTTTCTATGCATCCACTCTCCCTAATCGTGCAAGAAAATTTCAATTAACTAGTTGAAATAATGCAATCATGCCTATCCTGAAGCTAAATTTAAATAAACTTTTTAGCAGTAACACACTCACATTTTTCATAAAACAAACACATTTTTTTCAGGAATCAACTCTCTGGAACCTAAAACAAATATAAAAAAAAGATCTTTCTATGCATCCACTCTCCCTAATCGTGCAAGAAAATTTCAATTAACTTGTTGAAATGATGCATTCACGCTTATCCTGAAACTAAATTTAAATCAACTTTTTTGCAGTAACACACTCACATTTTTCATAAAACAAACACATTTTTTTCAGGAATCTACTCTCTGGAACCTAAAACTAATTTTAAAAAAACATCTTTCTAGGCATCCACTGTCCCTAATCGTGCAAGAAAATTTCAATTGACTTGTTGAAATATTGCAATCACCCTTATCCAAAAACGAAATTTAAATCAACATTTTAGCAGTAACACACTCACATTTTTCATAAAACAAACACATTTTTTTCAGGAATCTACTCTCTGGAACTTAAAACTAATTTTAAAAAAACATCTTTCTAGGCATCCACTGTCCCTAATCGTGCAAGAAAATTTCAATTGACTTGTTGAAATATTGCAATCACCCTTATTCAAAAACGAAATTTTAATCAACTTTTTAGCAGTAACACACTCACATTTTTCATAAAACAAACACATTTTTTCAGGAATCAACTCTCTGGAACCTAAAACAAATATAAAAAAAACATCTTTCTATGCATCCACTCTCCCTAATCGTGCAAGAAAATTTCAATTAACTTGTTGAAATGATGCATTCACGCTTATCCTGAAACTAAATTTAAATCCACTTTTTTGCAGTAACACACTCACATTTTTCATGAAACAAATAAGTTTTTTTTTCAGGAATCCACTCTCTGGAACCTATAACGAATTTGTAAAAAACATCTTTCTAGGCATCCACTCTCCCTAATCTTGCAAGAAAATTTCAATTAACTTGTTGAAATATTGCAATCACCCTTATCCAAAAACGATATTTAAATCAACTTTTTTGCAGTAACACACTCACATTTTTCATAAAACAAACACATTTTTTTCAGGAATCTACTCTCTGGAACCTAAAACTAATTTTAAAAAAACATCTTTCTAGGCATCCACTGTCCCTAATCGTGCAAGAAAATTTCAATTGACTTGTTGAAATATTGCAATCACCCTTATCCAAAAATGAAATTTAAATCAACTTTTTAGCAGCAACACACTCACATTTTTCATAAAACAAACACATTTTTTTCAGGAATCTACTCTCTGGAACCTAAAACTAATTTAAAAAAAAATCTTTCTAGGCATCCACTGTCCCTAATCGTGCAAGAAAATTTCAATTGACTTGTTGAAATATTGCAATCACCCTTATTCAAAAACGAAAATTAAATCAACTTTTTAGCAGTAACACCCTCACATTTTTCATAAAACAAACACATTTTTTTCAGGAATCTACTCTCTGAAACCTAATACTAATTTAAAAAAGAAATCTTTCTATGCATCCACTGTCCCTAATCGTGCAAGAAAATTTCAATTGACTTGTTGAAGTATTGCAATCAACCTTATCCAAAAACGAAATTTAAATCAACTTTTTAGCAGTAACACACTCACATTTTTCATAAAACAAACACATTTTTTTCAGGAATCTACTCTCTGGAACCTAAAACTAATTTAAAAAAAAACATCTTTCTAGGCATCCACTGTCCCTAATCGTGCAAGAAAATTTCAATTGACTTGTTGAAATATTGCAATCACCCTTATCCAAAAACGAAATTTAAATCAACTTTTTAGCAGTAACACACTCACATTTTTCATAAAACAAACACATTTTTTTCAGGAATCTACTCTCTGAAACCTAAAACTAATTTAAAAAAATATCTTTCTAGGCATCCACTGTCCCTAATCGTGCAAGAAAATTTCAATTGACTTGTTGAAATATTGCAATCACCCTTATTCAAAAACGAAATTTAAATCAACTTTTTAGCAATAACACCCTCACATTTTTCATGAAACAAACACATTTTTTTCAGGAATCTACTCTTTGAAACCTAATACTAATTTAAAAAAGAAATCTTTCTATGCATCCACTGTCCCTAATCGTGCAAGAAAATTTCAATTGACTTGTTGAAATATTGCAATCACCCTTATCCAAAAACGAAATTTAAATCAACTTTTTATCAGTAACACACTCACATTTTTCATAAAACAAACACATTTTTTTCAGAAATCTACTCTCTGAAACCTAAAACTAATTTAAAAAAAAAAAAATCTTTCTAGGATCCACTCTCCCTAATCTTCCAAGAAAATTTCAATTAACTTATTGAAATATTGCAATCACCCTTATCCAAAGACGATATTTAAATCAACTTTTTTGCAGTAACACACTCACATTTTTCATAAAACAAACCCATTTTTTTCAGGAATCTACTCTCTGAAACCTAAAACTAATTTTAAAAAAAACATCTTTCTAGGCATCCACTGTCCCTAATCGTGCAAGAAAATTTCAATTGACTTGTTGAAATATTGCAATCACCCTTATCCAAAAACGAAATTTAAATCAACTTTTTATCAGTAACACACTCACATTTTTCATAAAACAAACACATTTTTTCAGGAATCAACTCTCTGGAACCTAAAACAAATATAAAACAAACATCTTTCTATGCATCCACTCTCCCTAATCGTGCAAGAAAATTTCAATTAACTAGTTGAAATAATGCAATCATGCCTATCCTGAAGCTACATTTAAATAAACTTTTTAGCAGTAACACACTCACATTTTTCATAAAACAAACACATTTTTTTCAGGAATCAACTCTCTGGAACCTAAAACAAATATAAAAAAAAATCTTTCTATGCATCCACTCTCCCTAATCGCGCAAGAAAATTTCAATTAACTTGTTGAAATGATGCATTCACGCTTATCCTGAAACCAAATTTAAATCAACTTTTTTGCAGTAACACACTCACATTTTTCATGAAACAAATAATTTTTTTTTCAGGAATCCACTCTCTGGAACCTATAACGAATTTGTAAAAAACATCTTTCTAGGCATCCACTCTCCCTAATCTTGCAAGAAAATTTCAATTAACTTGTTGAAATATTGCAATCACCCTTATCCAAAAACGATATTTAAATCAACTTTTTTGCAGTAACACACTCACATTTTTCATAAAAAAAACACATTTTTTTCAGGAATCTACTCTCTGGAACCTAAAACTAATTTTAAAAAAACATCTTTCTTGGCATCCACTGTCCCTAATCGTGCAAGAAAATTTCAATTGACTTGTTGAAATATTGCAATCACCCTTATCCAAAAATGAAATTTAAATAAACTTTTTAGCAGTAACACACTCACATTTTTCATAAAACAAACACATTTTTTTCAGGAATCAACTCTCTGGAACCTAAAACAAATATAAAAAAAAATCTTTCTATGCATCCACTCTCCCTAATCTTGCAAGAAAATTTCAATTGACTTGTTGAAATATTGCAATCACCCTTATTCAAAAACGAAATTTAAATCAACTTTTTAGCAGTAACACCCTCACATTTTTCATAAAACAAACACATTTTTTTCAGGAATCTACTCTCTGGAACCTAAAACTAATTTTAAAAAAAATCTTTCTAGGCATCCACTGTCCCTAATCGTGCAAGAAAATTTCAATTGACTTGTTGAAATATTGCAATCACCCTTATCCAAAAATGAAATTTAAATCAACTTTTTAGCAGTAACACACTCACATTTTTCATAAAACAAACACATTTTTTTCAGGAATCTACTCTCTGGAACCTAAAACTAATTTTAAAAAAAATCTTTCTAGGCATCCACTGTCCCTAATCGTGCAAGAAAATTTCAATTGACTTGTTGAAATATTGCAATCACCCTTATTCAAAAACGAAATTTAAATCAACTTTTTAGCAGTAACACCCTCACATTTTTCATAAAACAAACACATTTTTTTCAGGAATCTACTCTCTGGAACCTAAAACTAATTTTAAAAAAACATCTTTCTTGGCATCCACTGTCCCTAATCGTGCAAGAAAATTTCAATTGACTTGTTGAAATATTGCAATCACCCTTATCCAAAAATGAAATTTAAATCAACTTTTTAGCAGTAACACACTCACATTTTTCATAAAACAAACACATTTTTTTCAGGAATCTACTCTCTGGAACCTAAAACTAATTTAAAAAAAACATCTTTCTAGGCATCCACTGTCCCTAATCGTGCAAGAAAATTTCAATTGACTTGTTGAAATATTGCAATCACCCTTATCCAAAAACGAAATTTAAATCAACTTTTTAGCAGTAACACACTCACATTTTTCATAAAACAAACACATTTTTTCAGGAATCAACTCTCTGGAACCTAAAACAAATATAAAAAAAACATCTTTCTATGCATCCACTCTCCCTAATCGTGCAAGAAAATTTCAATAAACTAGTTGAAATAATGCAATCATGCCTATCCTGAAGCTAAATTTAAATAAACTTTTTAGCAGTAACACACTCACATTTTTCATAAAACAAACACATTTTTTTCAGGAATCAACTCTCTGGAACCTAAAACAAATATAAAAAAAAATCTTTCTATGCATCCACTCTCCCTAATCGTGCAAGAAAATTTCAATTAACTTGTTGAAATGATGCATTCACGCTTATCCTGAAACTAAATTTAAATCAACTCTTTTGCAGTAACACACTCACATTTTTCATGAAACAAATAATTTTTTTTCAGGAATCCACTCTCTGGAACCTATAACGAATTTGTAAAAAACATCTTTCTAGGCATCCACTCTCCCTAATCTTGCAAGAAAATTTCAATTAACTTGTTGAAATATTGCAATCACCTTTATCCAAAAACGATATTTAAATCAACTTTTTTGCAGTAACAAACTCACATTTTTCATAAAACAAACACATTTTTTTCAGGAATCTACTCTCTGGAACCTAAAACTAATTTAAAAAAAACATCTTTCTAGGCATCCACTGTCCCTAATCGTGCAAGAAAATTTCAATTGACTTGTTGAAATATTGCAATCACCCTTATCCAAAAACGAAATTTAAATCAACTTTTTAGCAGTAACACACTCACATTTTTCATAAAACAAACACATGTTTTCAGGAATCAACTCTCTGGAACCTAAAACAAATATAAAAAAACATCTTTCTATGCATCCACTCTCCCTAATCGTGCAAGAAAATTTCAATTAACTTGTTGAAATGATGCATTCACGCTTATCCTGAAACTAAATTTAAATCAACTTTTTTGCAGTAACACACTCACATTTTTCATGAAAAAAATAATTTCTTTTTTCAGGAATCCACTCTCTGGAACCCATAACGAATTTGTAAAAAACATCTTTCTAGGCATCCACTCTCCCTAATCTTGCAAGAAAATTTCAATTAACTTGTTGAAATATTGCAATCACCCTTATCCAAAAACGATATTTAAATCAACTTTTTTGCAGTAACACACTCACATTTTTCATAAAACAAACACATTTTTTTCAGGAATCTACTCTCTGGAACCTAAAACTAATTTTAAAAAAATATCTTTCTAGGCATCCACTGTCCCTAATCGTGCAAGAAAATTTCAATTGACTTGTTGAAATATTGCAATCACCCTTATCCAAAAATGAAATTTAAATCAACTTTTTAGCAGTAACACACTCACATTTTTCATAAAACAAACACATTTTTTTCAGGAATCTACTCTCTGGAACCTAAAACTAATTTTAAAAAAAGATCTTTCTAGGCATCCACTGTCCCTAATCGTGCAAGAACATTTCAATTGACTTGTTGAAATATTGCAATCACCCTTATCCAAAAAAACAAAATTTAAATCAACTTTTTATCAGTAACACACTCACATTTTTCACAAAACAAACACATGTTTTTCAGGATTCTATTCTCTGAAACCTAAAACTAATTTTTAAAAAATATCTTTCTAGGCATCCACTGTCCCTAATTGTGCAAGAAAATTTCAATTGACTTGTTGAAAGGATGCATTCACGCCTATCCTGAAACTAAATTAAAATCAACTTTTTAGCAGTAACACACTGACATTTTTCATAAAACAAACACATTTTTTTCAGGAATCTACTCTCTGAAACCTAAAACTAATTTAAAAAAAAACATCTTTCTAGGATCCACTCTCCCTAATCTTCCAAGAAAATTTCAATTAACTTATTGAAATATTGCAATCACCCTTATCCAAAGACGATATTTAAATCAACTTTTTTGCAGTAACACACTCACATTTTTCATAAAACAAACCCATTTTTTTCAGGAATCTACTCTCTGAAACCTAAAACTAATTTAAAAAAACCCATCTTTCTAGGCATCCACTGTCCCTAATCGTGCAAAAAAATTTCAATTGACTTGTTGAAATATTGCAATCACCCTTATCCAAAAACGAAATTTAAATCAAC
Organism: Lissotriton vulgaris; assembly: GCF_964263255.1. NCBI lineage: Eukaryota > Metazoa > Chordata > Amphibia > Caudata > Salamandridae > Lissotriton > Lissotriton vulgaris. Next base: position 667,003 of record NW_028242020.1, on the reverse strand, counting down.
TTTTTAGCAGTAACACACTCACATTTTTCATAAAACAAACACATTTTTTCAGGAATCAACTCTCTGGAACCTAAAACAAATATAAAAAAACATCTTTCTATGCATCCACTCTCCCTAATCGTGCAAGAAAATTTCAATTAACTAGTTGAAATAATGCAATCATGCCTATCCTGAAGCTACATTTAAATAAACTTTTTAGCAGTAACACACTCACATTTTTCATAAAACAAACACATTTTTTTCAGGAATCAACTCTCTGGAACCTAAAACAAATATAAAAAAAACATCTTTCTATGCATCCACTCTCCCTAATCGTGCAAGAAAATTTCAATTAACTTGTTGAAATGATGCATTCACGCTTATCCTGAAACTAAATTTAAATCAACTTTTTTGCAGTAACACACTCACATTTTTCATGAAACAAATAATTTTTTTTTCAGAATTTTACTCTCTGGAACCTATAACGAATTTGTAAAAAACATCTTTCTAGGCATCCACTCTCCCTAATCTTGCAAGAAAATTTCAATTAACTTGTTGAAATATTGCAATCACCCTTATCCAAAAACGATATTTAAATCAACATTTTAGCAGTAACACACTCACATTTTTCATAAAACAAACACATTTTTTTCAGGAATCTACTCTCTGGAACCTAAAACTAATTTTAAAAAAACATATTTCTAGGCATCCACTGTCCCTAATCGTGCAAGAAATTTTCAATTGACTTGTTGAAATATTGCAATCACCCTTATCCAAAAATGAAATTTAAATCAACTTTTTAGCAGCAACACACTCACATTTTTCATAAAACAAACACATTTTTTTCAGGAATCTACTCTCTGGAACCTAAAACTAATTTAAAAAAAAATCTTTCTAGGCATCCACTGTCCCTAATCGTGCAAGAAAATTTCAATTGACTTGTTGAAATATTGCAATCACCCTTATCCAAAAACGAAATTTAAATCAACTTTTTAGCAGTAACACACTCACATTTTTCATAAAACAAACACATTTTTTTCAGGAATCTACTCTCTGGAACCTAAAACTAATTTTAAAAAAACATCTTTCTAGGCATCCACTGTCCCTAATCGTGCAAGAAAATTTCAATTGACTTGTTGAAATATTGCATTCACCCTTATCCAAAAACGAAATTTAAATCAACTTTTTAGCAGTAACACACTCACATTTTTCATAAAACAAACACATTTTTTTCAGGAATCTACTCTCTGAAACCTAAAACTAATTTTAAAAAAATATCTTTCTAGGCATCCACTGTCCCTAATCGTGCAAGAAAATTTCAATTGACTTGTTGAAATATTGCAATCACCCTTATTCAAAAACAAAATTTAAATCAACTTTTTAGCAGTAACACCCTCACATTTTTCTTAAAACAAACACATTTTTTTCAGGAATCTACTCTCTGGAACCTAAAACTAATTTAAAAAAAAGATCTTTCTAGGCATCCACTGTCCCTAATCGTGCAAGAAAATTTCAATTGACTTGTTGAAATATTGCAATCACCCTTATCCAAAAACGAAATTTAAATCAACTTTTTAGCAGTAACACACTCACATTTTTCATAAAACAAACACATTTTTTTCAGGAATCTACTCTCTGGAACCTAAAACTAATTTTGAAAAAAACATCTTTCTAGGCATCCACTGTCCCTAATCGTGCAAGAAAATTTCAATTGACTTGTTGAAATATTGCAATCACCCTTATCCAAAAACGAAATTTAAATCAACTTTTTAGCAGTAACACACTCACATTTTTCATAAAACAAACACATTTTTTTCAGGAATCTACTCTCTGAAACCTAAAACTAATTTTAAAAAAATATCTTTCTAGGCATCCACTGTCCCTAATCGTGCAAGAAAATTTCAATTGACTTGTTGAAATATTGCAATCACCCTTATTCAAAAACGAAATTTAAATCAACTTTTTAGCAGTAACACCCTCACATTTTTCATAAAACAAACACATTTTTTTCAGGAATCTACTCTCTGGAACCTAAAACTAATTTAAAAAAAAATCTTTCTAGGCATCCACTGTCCCTAATCGTGCAAGAAAATTTCAATTGACTTGTTGAAGTATTGCAATCACCCTTATCCAAAAACGAAATTTAAATCAACATTTTTAGCAGTAACACACTCACATTTTTCATAAAACAAACACATTTTTTTCAGGAATCTACTTTCTGGAACCTAAAACTAATTTTAAAAAAACATCTTTCTAGGCATATGCTGTCCCTAATCGTGCAAGAAAATTTCAATTGACTTGTTGAAATATTGCAATCACCCTTATCCAAAAACGAAATTTAAATCAACTTTTTAGCAGTAACACACTCACATTTTTCATAAAACAAACACATTTTTTCAGGAATCAACTCTCTGGAACCTAAAACAAATATAAAAAAAAGATCTTTCTATGCATCCACTCTCCCTAATCGTGCAAGAAAATTTCAATTAACTTGTTGAAATGATGCATTCACGCTTATCCTGAAACTAAATTTAAATCAACTTTTTTGCAGTAACACACTCACATTTTTCATGTAACAAATAATTTTTTTTTCAGGAATCCACTCTCTGGAACCTATAACGAATTTGTAAAAAACAACTTTCTAGGCATCCACTCTCCCTAATCTTGCAAGAAAATTTCAATTAACTTGTTGAAATATTGCAATCACCTTTATCCAAAAACGATATTTAAATCAACTTTTTTGCAGTAACACACTCACATTTTTCATAAAACAAACACATTTTTTTCAGGAATCTACTCTCTGGAACCTAAAACTAATTTTAAAAAAACATCTTTCTAGGCATCCACTGTCCCTAATCGTGCAAGAAAATTTCAATTGACTTGTTGAAATATTGCAATCACCCTTATCCAAAAACGAAATTTAAATCAACATTTTAGCAGTAACACACTCACATTTTTCATAAAACAAACACATTTTTTTCAGGAATCTACTCTCTGGAACCTAAAACTAATTTTAAAAAACATCTTTCTAGGCATCCACTGTCCCTAATCGTGCAAGAAAATTTCAATTGACTTGTTGAAATATTGCAATCACCCTTATTCAAAAACGAAATTTTAATCAACTTTTTAGCTGTAACACCCTCACATTTTTCATAAAACAAACACATTTTTTTCAGGAATCTACTCTCTGGAACCTAAAACTAATTTAAAAAAAACATCTTTCTAGGCATCCACTGTCCCTAATCGTGCAAGAAAATTTCAATTGACTTGTTGAAGTATTGCAATCACCCTTACCCAAAAACGAAATTTAAATCAACTTTTTAGCAGTAACACACTCACATTTTTCATAAAACAAACACATTTTTTCAGGAATCTACTCTCTGGAACCTAAAACTAATTTTAAAAAAACATCTTTCTAGGCATCCACTGTCCCTAATCGTGCAAGAAAATTTCAATTGACTTGTTGAAATATTGCAATCACCCTTATCCAAAAACGAAATTTAAATCACCTTTTTAGCAGTAACACACTCACATTTTTCATAAAACAAACACATTTTTTCAGGAATCAACTCTCTGGAACCTAAAACAAATATAAAAAAAACATCTTTCTATGCATCCACTCTCCCTAATCGTGCAAGAAAATTTCAATTAACTTGTTGAAATGATGCATTCACGCTTATCCTGAAACTAAATTTAAATCAACTTTTTTGCAGTAACACTCACATTTTTCATGAAACAAATAATTTTTTTTTCAGGAATCCACTCTCTGGAACCTATAACGAATTTGTAAAAAACATCTTTCTAGGCATCCACTCTCCCTAATCTTGCAAGAAAATTTCAATTAACTTGTTGAAATATTGCAATCACCCTTATCCAAAAACGATATTTAAATCAACTTTTTTGCAGTAACACACTCACATTTTTCATAAAACAAACACATTTTTTTCAGGAATCTACTCTCTGGAACCTAAAACTAAATTTAAAAAAACATCTTTCTAGGCATCCACTGTCCCTAATCGTGCAAGAAAATTTCAATTGACTTGTTGAAATATTGCAATCACCCTTATCCAAAAATGAAATTTAAATCAACTTTTTAGCAGCAACACACACATTTTTCATAAAACAAACACATTTTTTTCAGGAATCTACTCTCTGGAACCTAAAACTAATTTTAAAAAAACATCTTTCTAGGCATCCACTGTCCCTAATCGTGCAAGAAAATTTCAATTGACTTGTTGAAATATTGCAATCACCCTTATCCAAAAACGAAATTTAAATCAACTTTTTAGCAGTAACACACTCACATTTTTCATAAAACAAACAAATTTTTTTTCAGGAATCTACTCTCTGAAACCTAAAACTAATTTTAAAAAAATATCTTTCTAGGCATCCACTGTCCCTAATCGTGCAAGAAAATTTCAATTGACTTGTTGAAATATTGCAATCACCCTTATTCAAAAACGAAATTTAAATCAACTTTTTAGCAGTAACACCCTCACATTTTTCATAAAACAAACACATTTTTTCAGGAATCTACTCTCTGGAACCTAAAACTAATTTAAAAAAAAATCTTTCTAGGCATCCACTGTCCCTAATCGTGCAAGAAAATTTCAATTGACTTGTTGAAGTATTGCAATCACCCTTATCCAAAAACAAAATTTAAATCAACATTTTTAGCAGTAACACACTCACATTTTTCATAAAACAAACACATTTTTTTCAGGAATCTATTCTCTGGAACCTAAAACTAATTTTAAAAAAACATCTTTCTAGGCATCCACTGTCCCTAATCGTGCAAGAAAATTTCAATTGACTTGTTGAAATATTGCGATCACCCTTATCCTAAAACGAAATTTAAATCAACTTTTTAGCAGTAACACACTCACATTTTTCATAAAACAAACACATTTTTTCAGGAATCAACTCTCTGGAACCTAAAACAAATATAAAAAAAGATATTTCTATGCATCCACTCTCCCTAATCGTGCAAGAAAATTTCAATTAACTTGTTGAAATGATGCATTCATGCTTATCCTGAAACTAAATTTAAATCAACTTTTTTGCAGTAACACACTCACATTTTTCATGTAACAAATAATTTTTTTTTCAGGAATCCACTCTCTGGAACCTATAACGAATTTGTAAAAAACATCTTTCTAGGCATCCACTCTCCCTAATCTTGCAAGAAAATTTCAATTAACTTGTTGAAATATTGCAATCACCTTTATCCAAAACTGATATTTAAATCAACTTTTGCAGTAACACACTCACATTTTTCATAAAACAAACACATTTTTTTCAGGAATCTACTCTCTGGAACCTAAAACTAATTTTAAAAAAACATCTTTCTAGGCATCCACTGTCCCTAATCGTGCAAGAAAATTTCAATTGACTTGTTGAAATATTGCAATCACCCTTATCCAAAAACGAAATTTAAATCAACATTTTAGCAGTAACACACTCACATTTTTCATAAAACAAACACATTTTTTTCAGGAATCTACTCTCTGGAACCTAAAACTAATTTTAAAAAACATCTTTCTAGGCATCCACTGTCCCTAATCGTGCAAGAAAATTTCAATTGACTTGTTGAAATATTGCAATCACCCTTATTCAAAAACGAAATTTTAATCAATTTTTTAGCAGTAACACCCTCACATTTTTCATAAAACAAACACATTTTTTTCAGGAATCTACTCTCTGGAACCTAAAACTAATTTAAAAAAAAAATCTTTCTAGGCATCCACTGTCCCTAATCGTGCAAGAAAATTTCAATTGACTTGTTGAAGTATTGCAATCACCCTTACCCAAAAACGAAATTTAAATCAACTTTTTAGCAGTAACACACTCACATTTTTCATAAAACAAACACATTTTTTTCAGGAATCTACTCTCTGGAACCTAAAACTAATTTTAAAAAAACATCTTTCTAGGCATCCACTGTCCCTAATCGTGCAAGAAAATTTCAATTGACTTGTTGAAATATTGCAATCACCCTTATCCAAAAACGAAATTTAAATCAACTTTTTAGCAGTAACACACTCACATTTTTCATAAAACAAACACATTTTTTCAGGAATCAACTCTCTGGAACCTAAAACAAATATAAAAAAAACATCTTTCTATGCACCCACTCTCCCTAATCGTGCAAGAAAATTTCAATTAACTTGTTGAAATGATGCATTCACGCTTATCCTGAAACTAAATTTAAATCAACTTTTTTGCAGTAACACACTCACATTTTTCATGAAACAAATATTTTTTTTTCAGGAATCCACTCTCTGGAACCTATAACGAATTTGTAAAAAACATCTTTCTAGGCATCTACTCTCCCTAATCTTGCAAGAAAATTTCAATTAACTTGTTGAAATATTGCAATCACCCTTATCCAAAAATGAAATTTAAATCAACTTTTTAGCAGCAACACACTCACATTTTTCATAAAACAAACACATTTTTTTCAGGAATCTACTCTCTGGAACCTAAAAGTAATTTTAAAAAAACATCTTTCTAGGCATCCACTGTCCCTAATCGTGCAAGAAAATTTCAATTGACTTGTTGAAATATTGCAATCACCCTTATTCAAAAACGAAATTTAAATCAACTTTTTAGCAGTAACACCCTCACATTTTTCATAAAACAAACACATTTTTTTCAGGAATCTACTCTCTGGAACCTAAAACTAATTTAAAAAAAAATCTTTCTAGGCATCCACTGTCCCTAATCGTGCAAGAAAATTTCAATTGACTTGTTGAAGTATTGCAATCACCCTTATCCAAAAACGAAATTTAAATCAACATTTTTTGCAGTAACACACTCACATTTTTCATAAAACAAACACATTTTTTTCAGGAATCTACTCTCTGGAACCCAAAACTAATTTTAAAAAAACATCTTTCTAGGCATCCACTGTCCCTAATCGTGCAAGAAAATTTCAATTGACTTGTTGAAATTTTGCGATCACCCTTATCCAAAAACGAAATTTAAATCAACTTTTTAGCAGTAACACACTCACATTTTTCATAAAACAAACACATTTTTTCAGGAATCAACTCTCTGGAACCTAAAACAAATATAAAAAAAACATCTTTCTATGCATCCACTCTCCCTAATCGTGCAAGAAAATTTCAATTAACTAGTTGAAATAATGCAATCATGCCTATCCTGAAGCTAAATTTAAATAAACTTTTTAGCAGTAACACACTCACATTTTTCATAAAACAAACACATTTTTTTCAGGAATCAACTCTCTGGAACCTAAAACAAATATAAAAAAAAGATCTTTCTATGCATCCACTCTCCCTAATCGTGCAAGAAAATTTCAATTAACTTGTTGAAATGATGCATTCACGCTTATCCTGAAACTAAATTTAAATCAACTTTTTTGCAGTAACACACTCACATTTTTCATGTAACAAATAATTTTTTTTCAGGAATCCACTCTCTGGAACCTATAACGAATTTGTAAAAAACATCTTTCTAGGCATCCACTCTCCCTAATCTTGCAAGAAAATTTCAATTAACTTGTTGAAATATTGCAATCACCTTTATCCAAAAACGATATTTAAATCAACTTTTTTGCAGTAACACACTCACATTTTTCATAAAACAAACACATTTTTTTCAGGAATCTACTCTCTGGAACCTAAAACTAATTTTAAAAAAACATCTTTCTAGGCATCCGCTGTCCCTAATCGTGCAAGAAAATTTCAATTGACTTGTTGAAATATTGCAATCACCCTTATCCAAAAACGAAATTTAAATCAACATTTTAGCAGTAACACACTCACATTTTTCATAAAACAAACACATTTTTTTCAGGAATCTACTCTCTGGAACCTAAAACTAATTTTAAAAAAACATCTTTCTAGGCATCCACTGTCCCTAATCGTGCAAGAAAATTTCAATTGACTTGTTGAAATATTGCAATCACCCTTATTCAAAAACGAAATTTTAATCAACTTTTTAGCAGTAACACCCTCACATTTTTCATAAAACAAACACATTTTTTTCAGGAATCTACTCTCTGGAACCTAAAACTAATTTAAAAAAAACATCTTTCTAGGCATCCACTGTCCCTAATCGTGCAAGAAAATTTCAATTGACTTGTTGAAGTATTGCAATCACCCTTACCCAAAAACGAAATTTAAATCAACTTTTTAGCAGTAACACACTCACATTTTTCATAAAACAAACACATTTTTTTCAGGAATCTACTCTCTGGAACCTAAAACTAATTTAAAAAAACATCTTTCTAGGCATCCACTGTCCCTAATCGTGCAAGAAAATTTCAATTGACTTGTTGAAATATTGCAATCCCCCTTATCCAAAAACGAAATTTAAATCAAGTTTTTGGCAGTAACACACTCACATTTTTCATAAAACAAACACATTTTTTCAGGAATCAACTCTCTGGAACCTAAAACAAATATAAAAAAAAAACTTTCTATGCATCCACTCTCCCTAATCGTGCAAGAAAATTTCAATTGACTTGTTGAAATATTGCAATCACCCTTATTCAAAAACAAAATTTAAATCAACTTTTTAGCAGTAACACCCTCACATTTTTCATAAAACAAACACATTTTTTTCAGGAATCTAGTCTCTGGAACCTAAAACTAATTTAAAAAAAACATCTTTCTAGGCATCCACTGTCCCTAATGGTGCAAGAAAATTTCAATTGACTTGTTGAAATATTGCAATCACCCTTATTCAAAAACGAAATTTAAATCAACTTTTTAGCAGTAACACCCTCACATTTTTCATAAAACAAACACATTTTTTTCAGGAATCTACTCTCTGAAACCTAATACTAATTTAAAAAAGAAATCTTTCTATGCATCCACTGTCCCTAATCGTGCAAGAAAATTTCAATTGACTTGTTGAAGTATTGCAATCACCCTTATCCAAAAACGAAATTTAAATCAACTTTTTAGCAGTATCACACTCACATTTTTCATAAAACAAACACATTTTTTTCAGGAATCTACTCTCTGGAACCTAAAACTAATTTTAAAAAAACATCTTTCTAGGCATCCACTGTCCCTAATCGTGCAAGAAAATTTCAATTGACTTGTTGAAATATTGCAATCACCCTTATCCAAGAACGAAATTTAAATCAACTTTTTAGCAGTAACACACTCACATTTTTCATAAAACAAACACATTTTTTTCAGGAATCTACTCTCTGAAACCTAAAACTAATTTTAAAAAAATATCTTTCTAGGCATCCACTGTCCCTAATCGTGCAAGAAAATTTCAATTGACTTGTTGAAATATTGCAATCACCCTTATTCAAAAACAAAATTTAAATCAACTTTTTAGCAGTAACACCCTCACATTTTTCATAAAACAAACACATTTTTTTCAGGAATCTACTCTCTGAAACCTAAAACTAATTAAAAAAAACATCTTTCTAGGCATCCACTCTCCCTAATCTTCCAAGAAAATTTCAATTAACTTATTGAAATATTGCAATCACCCTTATCCAAAAACGATATTTAAATCAACTTTTTAGCAGTAACACACTCACATTTTTCATAAAACAAACACATTTTTTTCAGGAATCTACTCTCTGGAACCTAAAACTAATTTTAAAAAACATCTTTCTAGGCATCCACTGTCCCTAATCGTGCAAGAAAATTTCAATTGACTTGTTGAAATATTGCAATCACCCTTATCCAAAAATGAAATTTAAATCAACTTTTTAGCAGTAACACACTCACATTTTTCATAAAACAAACACATTTTTTTCAGGAATCTACTCTCTGGAACCTAAAACTAATTTTAAAAAAACATCTTTCTAGGCATCCATTGTCCCTAATCGTGCAAGAAAATTTCAATTGACTTGTTGAAATATTGCAATCACCCTTATTCAAAAACGAAATTTAAATCAACTTTTTAGCAGTAACACCCTCACATTTTTCATAAAACAAACACATTTTTTTCAGGAATCTACTCTCTGAAACCTAATACTAATTTAAAAAAGAAATCTTTCTATGCATCCACTGTCCCTAATCGTGCAAGAAAATTTCAATTGACTTGTTGAAATATTGCAATCACCCTTATTCAAAAACGAAATTTAAATCAACTTTTTAGCAGTAACACCCTCACATTTATCATAAAGCAAACACATTTTTTTCAGGAATCTACTCTCTGGAACCTAAAACTAATTTAAAAAAAAATCTTTCTAGGCATCCACTGTCCCTAATCGTGCAAGAAAATTTCAATTGACTTGTTGAAGTATTGCAATCACCCTTATCCAAAAACGAAATTTAAATCAACATTTTTAGCAGTAACACACTCACATTTTTCATAAAACAAACACATTTTTTTCAGGAATCTACTCTCTGGAACCCAAAACTAATTTTAAAAAAACATCTTTCTAGGCATCCACTGTCCCTAATCGTGCAAGAAAATTTCAATTGACTTGTTGAAATATTGCGATCACCCTTATCCAAAAACGAAATTTAAATCAACTTTTTAGCAGTAACACACTCACATTTTTCATAAAACAAACACATTTTTTCAGGAATCAACTCTCTGGAACCTAAAACAAATATAAAAAAAACATCTTTCTATGCATCCACTCTCCCTAATCGTGCAAGAAAATTTCAATTAACTAGTTGAAATAATGCAATCATGCCTATCCTGAAGCTAAATTTAAATAAACTTTTTAGCAGTAACACACTCACATTTTTCATAAAACAAACACATTTTTTTCAGGAATCAACTCTCTGGAACCTAAAACAAATATAAAAAAAGATCTTTCTATGCATCCACTCTCCCTAATCGTGCAAGAAAATTTCAATTAACTTGTTGAAATGATGCATTCACGCTTATCCTGAAACTAAATTTAAATCAACTTTTTTGCAGTAACACACTCACATTTTTCATGTAACAAATAATTTTTTTTCAGGAATCCACTCTCTGGAACCTATAACGAATTTGTAAAAAACATCTTTCTAGGCATCCACTCTCCCTAATCTTGCAAGAAAATTTCAATTAACTTGTTGAAATATTGCAATCACCTTTATCCAAAAACGATATTTAAATCAACTTTTTTGCAGTAACACACTCACATTTTTCATAAAACAAACACATTTTTTTCAGGAATCTACTCTCTGGAACCTAAAACTAATTTAAAAAAAACATCTTTCTAGGCATCCACTGTCCCTTATCGTGCAAGAAAATTTCAATTGACTTGTTGAAATATGGCAATCACCCTTATCCAAAAACGAAATTTAAATCAACATTTTAGCAGTAACACACTCACATTTTTCATAAAACAAACACATTTTTTTCAGGAATCTACTCTCTGGAACCTAAAACTAATTTTAAAAAAACATCTTTCTAGGCATCCACTGTCCCTAATCGTGCAAGAAAATTTCAATTGACTTGTTGAAATATTGCAATCACCCTTATTCAAAAACGAAATTTTAATCAATTTTTTAGCAGTAACACCCTCACATTTTTCATAAAACAAACACATTTTTTTCAGGAATCTACTCTCTGGAACCTAAAACTAATTTAAAAAAAACATCTTTCTAGGCATCCACTGTCCCTAATCGTGCAAGAAAATTTCAATTGACTTGTTGAAGTATTGCAATCACCCTTACCCAAAAACGAAATTTAAATCAACTTTTTAGCAGTAACACACTCACATTTTTCATAAAACAAACACATTTTTTTCAGGAATCTACTCTCTGGAACCTAAAACTAATTTTAAAAAAACATCTTTCTAGGCATCCACTGTCCCTAATCGTGCAAGAAAATTTCAATTGACTTGTTGAAATATTGCAATCACCCTTATCCAAAAACGAAATTTAAATCAACTTTTTAGCAGTAACACACTCACATTTTTCATAAAACAAACACATTTTTTCAGGAATCAACTCTCTGGAACCTAAAACAAATATAAAAAAAACATCTTTCTATGCACCCACTCTCCCTAATCGTGCAAGAAAATTTCAATTAACTTGTTGAAATGATGCATTCACGCTTATCCTGAAACTAAATTTAAATCAACTTTTTTGCAGTAACACACTCACATTTTTCATGAAACAAATATTTTTTTTTTCAGGAATCCACTCTCTGGAACCTATAACGAATTTGTAAAAAACATCTTTCTAGGCATCTACTCTCCCTAATCTTGCAAGAAAATTTCAATTAACTTGTTGAAATATTGCAATCACCCTTATCCAAAAATGAAATTTAAATCAACTTTTTAGCAGCAACACACTCACATTTTTCATAAAACAAACAAATTTTTTTCAGGAATCTACTCTCTGGAACCTAAAACTAATTTTAAAAAACATCTTTCTAGGCATCCACTGTCCCTAATCGTGCAAGAAAATTTCAATTGACTTGTTGAAATATTGCAATCACCCTTATCCAAAAACGAAATTTAAATCAACTTTTTAGCAGTAACACACTCACATTTTTCATAAAACAAACACATTTTTTTCAGGAATCTACTCTCTGAAACCTAAAACTAATTTAAAAAAAATATCTTTCTAGGCATCCACTGTCCCTAATCGTGCAAGAAAATTTCAATTGACTTGTTGAAATATTGCAATCACCCTTATTCAAAAACGAAATTTAAATCAACTTTTTAGCAGTAACACCCTCACATTTTTCATAAAACAAACACATTTTTTTCAGGAATCTACTCTCTGGAACCTAAAACTAATTTAAAAAAAAATCTTTCTAGGCATCCACTGTCCCTAATCGTGCAAGAAAATTTCAATTGACTTGTTGAAGTATTGCAATCACCCTTATCCAAAAACGAAATTTAAATCAACATTTTTAGCAGTAACACACTCACATTTTTCATAAAACAAACACATTTTTTTCAGGAATCTACTCTCTGGAACCCAAAACTAATTTTAAAAAAACATCTTTCTAGGCATCCACTGTCCCTAATCGTGCAAGAAAATTTCAATTGACTTGTTGAAATATTGCGATCACCCTTATCCAAAAACGAAATTTAAATCAACTTTTTAGCAGTAACACACTCACATTTTTCATAAAACAAACACATTTTTTCAGGAATCAACTCTCTGGAACCTAAAACAAATATAAAAAAAACATCTTTCTATGCATCCACTCTCCCTAATCGTGCAAGAAAATTTCAATTAACTAGTTGAAATAATGCAATCATGCCTATCCTGAAGCTAAATTTAAATAAACTTTTTAGCAGTAACACACTCACATTTTTCATAAAACAAACACATTTTTTTCAGGAATCAACTCTCTGGAACCTAAAACAAATATAAAAAAAAGATCTTTCTATGCATCCACTCTCCCTAATCGTGCAAGAAAATTTCAATTAACTTGTTGAAATGATGCATTCACGCTTATCCTGAAACTAAATTTAAATCAACTTTTTTGCAGTAACACACTCACATTTTTCATGTAACAAATAATTTTTTTTCTGGAATCCACTCTCTGGAACCTATAACGAATTTGTAAAAAACATCTTTCTAGGCATCCACTCTCCCTAATCTTGCAAGAAAATTTCAATTAACTTGTTGAAATATTGCAATCACCTTTATCCAAAAACGATATTTAAATCAACTTTTTTGCAGTAACATACTCACATTTTTCATAAAACAAACACATTTTTTTCAGGAATCTACTCTCTGGAACCTAAAACTAATTTAAAAAAAACATCTTTCTAGGCATCCACTGTCCCTAATCGTGCAAGAAAATTTCAATTGACTTGTTGAAATATTGCAATCACCCTTATCCAAAAACGAAATTTAAATCAACATTTTAGCAGTAACACACTCACATTTTTCATAAAACAAACACATTTTTTTCAGGAATCTACTCTCTGGAACCTAAAACTAATTTTAAAAAAACATCTTTCTAGGCATCCACTGTCCCTAATCGTGCAAGAAAATTTCAATTGACTTGTTGAAATATTGCAATCACCCTTATTCAAAAACGAAATTTTAATCAACTTTTTAGCAGTAACACCCTCACATTTTTCATAAAACAAACACATTTTTTTCAGGAATCTACTCTCTGGAACCTAAAACTAATTTAAAAAAAACATCTTTCTAGGCATCCACTGTCCCTAATCGTGCAAGAAAATTTCAATTGACTTGTTGAAGTATTGCAATCACCCTTACCCAAAAACGAAATTTAAATCAACTTTTTAGCAGTAACACACTCACATTTTTCATAAAACAAACACATTTTTTTCAGGAATCTACTCTCTGGAACCTAAAACTAATTTAAAAAAAACATCTTTCTAGGCATCCACTGTCCCTAATCGTGCAAGAAAATTTCAATTGACTTGTTGAAATATTGCAATCCCCCTTATCCAAAAACGAAATTTAAATCAAGTTTTTAGCAGTAACACACTCACATTTTTCATAAAACAAACACATTTTTTCAGGAATCAACTCTCTGGAACCTAAAACAAATATAAAAAAAAAAACTTTCTATGCATCCACTCTCCCTAATCGTGCAAGAAAATTTCAATTGACTTGTTGAAATATTGCAATCACCCTTATTCAAAAACAAAATTTAAATCAACTTTTTAGCAGTAACACCCTCACATTTTTCATAAAACAAACACATTTTTTTCAGGAATCTAGTCTCTGGAACCTAAAACTAATTTAAAAAAAACATCTTTCTAGGCATCCACTGTCCCTAATCGTGCAAGAAAATTTCAATTGACTTGTTGAAATATTGCAATCACCCTTATTCAAAAACGAAATTTAAATCAACTTTTTAGCAGTAACACCCTCACATTTTTCATAAAACAAACACATTTTTTTCAGGAATCTACTCTCTGAAACCTAATACTAATTTAAAAAAGAAATCTTTCTATGCATCCACTGTCCCTAATCGTGCAAGAAAATTTCAATTGACTTGTTGAAGTATTGCAATCACCCTTATCCAAAAACGAAATTTAAATCAACTTTTTAGCAGTATCACACTCACATTTTTCATAAAACAAACACATTTTTTTCAGGAATCTACTCTCTGGAACCTAAAACTAATTTTAAAAAAACATCTTTCTAGGCATCCACTGTCCCTAATCGTGCAAGAAAATTTCAATTGACTTGTTGAAATATTGCAATCACCCTTATCCAAGAACGAAATTTAAATCAACTTTTTAGCAGTAACACACTCACATTTTTCATAAAACAAACACATTTTTTTCAGGAATCTACTCTCTGAAACCTAAAACTAATTTAAAAAAAATATCTTTCTAGGCATCCACTGTCCCTAATCGTGCAAGAAAATTTCAATTGACTTGTTGAAATATTGCAATCACCCTTATTCAAAAACAAAATTTAAATCAACTTTTTAGCAGTAACACCCTCACATTTTTCATAAAACAAACACATTTTTTTCAGGAATCTACTCTCTGGAACCTAAAACTAATTTAAAAAAAACATCTTTCTAGGCATCCACTGTCCCTAATCGTGCAAGAAAATTTCAATTGACTTGTTGAAGTATTGCAATCACCCTTACCCAAAAACGAAATTTAAATCAACTTTTTAGCAGTAACACACTCACATTTTTCATAAAACAAACACATTTTTTTCAGGAATCTACTCTCTGGAACCTAAAACTAATTTAAAAAAAACATCTTTCTAGGCATCCACTGTCCCTAATCGTGCAAGAAAATTTCAATTGACTTGTTGAAATATTGCAATCCCCCTTATCCAAAAACGAAATTTAAATCAAGTTTTTAGCAGTAACACACTCACATTTTTCATAAAACAAACACATTTTTTCAGGAATCAACTCTCTGGAACCTAAAACAAATATAAAAAAAAAAACTTTCTATGCATCCACTCTCCCTAATCGTGCAAGAAAATTTCAATTGACTTGTTGAAATATTGCAATCACCCTTATTCAAAAACAAAATTTAAATCAACTTTTTAGCAGTAACACCCTCACATTTTTCATAAAACAAACACATTTTTTTCAGGAATCTAGTCTCTGGAACCTAAAACTAATTTAAAAAAAACATCTTTCTAGGCATCCACTGTCCCTAATCGTGCAAGAAAATTTCAATTGACTTGTTGAAATATTGCAATCACCCTTATTCAAAAACGAAATTTAAATCAACTTTTTAGCAGTAACACCCTCACATTTTTCATAAAACAAACACATTTTTTTCAGGAATCTACTCTCTGAAACCTAATACTAATTTAAAAAAGAAATCTTTCTATGCATCCACTGTCCCTAATCGTGCAAGAAAATTTCAATTGACTTGTTGAAGTATTGCAATCACCCTTATCCAAAAACGAAATTTAAATCAACTTTTTAGCAGTATCACACTCACATTTTTCATAAAACAAACACATTTTTTTCAGGAATCTACTCTCTGGAACCTAAAACTAATTTTAAAAAAACATCTTTCTAGGCATCCACTGTCCCTAATCGTGCAAGAAAATTTCAATTGACTTGTTGAAATATTGCAATCACCCTTATCCAAGAACGAAATTTAAATCAACTTTTTAGCAGTAACACACTCACATTTTTCATAAAACAAACACATTTTTTTCAGGAATCTACTCTCTGAAACCTAAAACTAATTTTAAAAAAATATCTTTCTAGGCATCCACTGTCCCTAATCGTGCAAGAAAATTTCAATTGACTTGTTGAAATATTGCAATCACCCTTATTCAAAAACAAAATTTAAATCAACTTTTTAGCAGTAACACCCTCACATTTTTCATAAAACAAACATATTTTTTTCAGGAATCTACTCTCTGAAACCTAAAACTAATTAAAAAAAACATCTTTCTAGGCATCCACTCTCCCTAATCTTCCAAGAAAATTTCAATTAACTTATTGAAATATTGCAATCACCCTTATCCAAAAACGATATTTAAATCAACTTTTTAGCAGTAACACACTCACATTTTTCATAAAACAAACACATTTTTTTCAGGAATCTACTCTCTGGAACCTGAAACTAATTTTAAAAAACATCTTTCTAGGCATCCACTGTCCCTAATCGTGCAAGAAAATTTCAATTGACTTGTTGAAATATTGCAATCACCCTTATCCAAAAATGAAATTTAAATCAACTTTTTAGCAGTAACACACTCACATTTTTCATAAAACAAACACATTTTTTTCAGGAATCTACTCTCTGGAACCTAAAACTAATTTTAAAAAAACATCTTTCTAGGCATCCACTGTCCCTAATCGTGCAAGAAAATTTCAATTGACTTGTTGAAGTATTGCAATCACCCTTATCCAAAAACGAAATTTAAATCAACATTTTTAGCAGTAACACACTCACATTTTTCATAAAACAAACACATTTTTTTCAGGAATCTACTCTCTGGAACCTAAAACAAATATAAAAAAACATCTTTCTATGCATCCACTCTCCCTAATCGTGCAAGAAAATTTCAATTAACTAGTTGAAATAATGCAATCATGCCTATCCTGAATCTAAATTTAAATAAACTTTTTAGCAGTAACACACTCACATTTTTCATAAAACAAACACATTTTTTCAGGAATCAACTCTCTGGAACCTAAAACAAATATAAAAAAAGATCTTTCTATGCATCCACTCTCCCTAATCGTGCAAGAAAATTTCAATTAACTTGTTGAAATGATGCATTCACGCTTATCCTGAAACTAAATTTAAATCAACTTTTTTGCAGTAACACACTCACATTTTTCATGTAACAAATAATTTTTTTTCAGGAATCCACTCTCTGGAACCTATAACGAATTTGTAAAAAACATCTTTCTAGGCATCCACTCTCCCTAATCTTGCAAGAAAATTTCAATTAACTTGTTGAAATATTGCAATCACCTTTATCCAAAAACGATATTTAAATCAACTTTTTTGCAGTAACACACTCACATTTTTCATAAAACAAACACATTTTTTTCAGGAATCTACTCTCTGGAACCTAAAACTAATTTTAAAAAAACATCTTTCTAGGCATCCACTGTCCCTAATCGTGCAAGAAAATTTCAATTGACTTGTTGAAATATTGCAATCACCCTTATCCAAGAACGAAATTTAAATCAACTTTTTAGCAGTAACACACTCACATTTTTCATAAAACAAACACATTTTTTTCAGGAATCTACTCTCTGAAACCTAAAACTAATTTAAAAAAAATATCTTTCTAGGCATCCACTGTCCCTAATCGTGCAAGAAAATTTCAATTGACTTGTTGAAATATTGCAATCACCCTTATTCAAAAACAAAATTTAAATCAACTTTTTAGCAGTAACACCCTCACATTTTTCATAAAACAAACATATTTTTTTCAGGAATCTACTCTCTGAAACCTAAAACTAATTAAAAAAAACATCTTTCTAGGCATCCACTCTCCCTAATCTTCCAAGAAAATTTCAATTAACTTATTGAAATATTGCAATCACCCTTATCCAAAAACGATATTTAAATCAACTTTTTAGCAGTAACACACTCACATTTTTCATAAAACAAACACATTTTTTTCAGGAATCTACTCTCTGGAACCTAAAACTAATTTTAAAAAAACATCTTTCTAGGCATCCACTGTCCCTAATCGTGCAAGAAAATTTCAATTGACTTGTTGAAGTATTGCAATCACCCTTATCCAAAAACGAAATTTAAATCAACATTTTTAGCAGTAACACACTCACATTTTTCATAAAACAAACACATTTTTTTCAGGAATCTACTCTCTGGAACCTAAAACAAATATAAAAAAAAATCTTTCTATGCATCCACTCTCCCTAATCGTGCAAGAAAATTTCAATTAACTAGTTGAAATAATGCAATCATGCCTATCCTGAATCTAAATTTAAATAAACTTTTTAGCAGTAACACACTCACATTTTTCATAAAACAAACACATTTTTTCAGGAATCAACTCTCTGGAACCTAAAACAAATATAAAAAAAGATCTTTCTATGCATCCACTCTCCCTAATCGTGCAAGAAAATTTCAATTAACTTGTTGAAATGATGCATTCACGCTTATCCTGAAACTAAATTTAAATCAACTTTTTTGCAGTAACACTCACATTTTTCATGTAACAAATAATTTTTTTTCAGGAATCCACTCTCTGGAACCTATAACGAATTTGTAAAAAACATCTTTCTAGGCATCCACTCTCCCTAATCTTGCAAGAAAATTTCAATTAACTTGTTGAAATATTGCAATCACCTTTATCCAAAAACGATATTTAAATCAACTTTTTTGCAGTAACACACTCACATTTTTCATAAAACAAACACATTTTTTTCAGGAATCTACTCTCTGGAACCTAAAACTAATTTTAAAAAAACATCTTTCTAGGCATCCACTGTCCCTAATCGTGCAAGAAAATTTCAATTGACTTGTTGAAATATTGCAATCACCCTTATCCAAAAACGAAATTTAAATCAACATTTTAGCAGTAACACACTCACATTTTTCATAAAACAAACACATTTTTTTCAGGAATCTACTCTCTGGAACCTAAAACTAATTTTAAAAAAACATCTTTCTAGGCATCCACTGTCCCTAATCGTGCAGGAAAATTTCAATTGACTTGTTGAAATATTGCAATCACCCTTATTCAAAAACGAAATTTTAATCAACTTTTTAGCAGTAACACCCTCACATTTTTCATAAAACAAACACATTTTTTTCAGGAATCTACTCTCTGGAACCTAAAACTAATTAAAAAAAACATCTTTCTAGGCATCCACTGTCCCTAATCGTGCAAGAAAATTTCAATTGACTTGTTGAAGTATTGCAATCACCCTTACCCAAAAACGAAATTTAAATCAACTTTTTAGCAGTAACACACTCACATTTTTCATAAAACAAACACATTTTTTTCAGGAATCTACTCTCTGGAACCTAAAACTAATTTAAAAAAAACATCTTTCTAGGCATCCACTGTCCCTAATCGTGCAAGAAAATTTCAATTGACTTGTTGAAATATTGCAATCACCCTTATCCAAAAACGAAATTTAAATCAACTTTTTAGCAGTAACACACTCACATTTTTCATAAAACAAACACATTTTTTCAGGAATCAACTCTCTGGAACCTAAAACAAATATAAAAAAAAAACTTTCTATGCATCCACTCTCCCTAATCGTGCAAGAAAATTTCAATTGACTTGTTGAAATATTGCAATCACCCTTATTCAAAAACGAAATTTAAATCAACTTTTTAGCAGTAACACCCTCACATTTTTCATAAAACAAACACATTTTTTTCAGGAATCTACTCTCTGGAACCTAAAACTAATTTAAAAAAAAATCTTTCTAGGCATCCACTGTCCCTAATCGTGCAAGAAAATTTCAATTGACTTGTTGAAATATTGCAATCACCCTTATTCAAAAACGAAATTTAAATCAACTTTTTAGCAGTAACACCCTCACATTTTTCATAAAACAAACACATTTTTTTCAGGAATCTACTCTCTGAAACCTAATACTAATTTAAAAAAGAAATCTTTCTATGCATCCACTGTCCCTAATCGTGCAAGAAAATTTCAATTGACTTGTTGAAGTATTGCAATCACCCTTATCCAAAAACGAAATTTAAATCAACTTTTTAGCAGTATCACACTCACATTTTTCATAAAGCAAACACATTTTTTTCAGGAATCTACTCTCTGGAACCTAAAACTAATTTTAAAAAAAGATCTTTCTAGGCATCCACTGTCCCTAATCGTGCAAGAAAATTTCAATTGACTTGTTGAAATATTGCAATCACCCTTATCCAAAAACGAAATTTAAATCAACTTTTTAGCAGTAACACACTCACATTTTTCATAAAACAAACACATTTTTTTCAGGAATCTACTCTGAATCGTAAAACTAATTTTAAAAAAATATCTTTCTAGGCATCCACTGTCCCTAATCGTGCAAGAAAATTTCAATTGACTTGTTGAAATATTGCAATCACCCTTATTCAAAAACAAAATTTAAATCAACTTTTTAGCAGTAACACCCTCACACTTTTCATAAAACAAACACATTTTTTTCAGGAATCTACTCTCTGAAACCTAAAACTAATTAAAAAAAACATCTTTCTAGGCATCCACTCTCCCTAATCTTCCAAGAAAATTTCAATTAACTTATTGAAATATTGCAATCACCCTTATCCAAAAACGATATTTAAATCAACTTTTTAGCAGTAACACACTCACATTTTTCATAAAACAAACACATTTTTTTCAGGAATCTACTCTCTGGAACCTAAAACTAATTTTAAAAAAACATCTTTCTAGGCATCCACTGTCCCTAATCGTGCAAGAAAATTTCAATTGACTTGTTGAAATATTGCAATCACCCTTATCCAAAAATGAAATTTAAATCAACTTTTTAGCAGTAACACACTCACATTTTTCATAAAACAAACACATTTTTTTCAGGAATCTACTCTCTGGAACCTAAAACTAATTTAAAAAAAACATCTTTCTAGGCATCCACTGTCCCTAATCGTGCAAGAAAATTTCAATTGACTTGTTGAAATATTGCAATCCCCCTTATCCAAAAACGAAATTTAAATCAAGTTTTTAGCAGTAACACACTCACATTTTTCATAAAACAAACACATTTTTTCAGGAATCAACTCTCTGGAACCTAAAACAAATATAAAAAAAAAAACGTTCTATGCATCCACTCTCCCTAATCGTGCAAGAAAATTTCAATTGACTTGTTGAAATATTGCAATCACCCTTATTCAAAAACAAAATTTAAATCAACTTTTTAGCAGTAACACCCTCACATTTTTCATAAAACAAACACATTTTTTTCAGGAATCTAGTCTCTGGAACCTAAAACTAATTTAAAAAAAACATCTTTCTAGGCATCCACTGTCCCTAATCGTGCAAGAAAATTTCAATTGACTTGTTGAAATATTGCAATCACCCTTATTCAAAAACGAAATTTAAATCAACTTTTTAGCAGTAACACCCTCACATTTTTCATAAAACAAACACATTTTTTTCAGGAATCTACTCTCTGAAACCTAATACTAATTTAAAAAAGAAATCTTTCTATGCATCCACTGTCCCTAATCGTGCAAGAAAATTTCAATTGACTTGTTGAAGTATTGCAATCACCCTTATCCAAAAACAAAATTTAAATCAACTTTTTAGCAGTATCACACTCACATTTTTCATAAAACAAACACATTTTTTTCAGGAATCTACTCTCTGGAACCTAAAACTAATTTTAAAAAAACATCTTTCTAGGCATCCACTGTCCCTAATCGTGCAAGAAAATTTCAATTGACTTGTTGAAATATTGCAATCACCCTTATCCAAGAACAAAATTTAAATCAACTTTTTAGCAGTAACACACTCACATTTTTCATAAAACAAACACATTTTTTTCAGGAATCTACTCTCTGAAACCTAAAACTAATTTTAAAAAAATATCTTTCTAGGCATCCACTGTCCCTAATCGTGCAAGAAAATTTCAATTGACTTGTTGAAATATTGCAATCACCCTTATTCAAAAACAAAATTTAAATCAACTTTTTAGCAGTAACACCCTCACATTTTTCATAAAACAAACACATTTTTTTCAGGAATCTACTCTCTGGAACCTATAACTAATTTAAAAAAAACATCTTTCTAGGCATCCACTGTCCCTAATCGTGCAAGAAAATTTCAATTGACTTGTTGAAGTATTGCAATCACCCTTACCCAAAAACGAAATTTAAATCAACTTTTTAGCAGTAACACACTCACATTTTTCATAAAACAAACACATTTTTTTCAGGAATCTACTCTCTGGAACCTAAAACTAATTTAAAAAAAAATCTTTCTAGGCATCCACTGTCCCTAATCGTGCAAGAAAATTTCAATTGACTTGTTGAAATATTGCAATCCCCCTTATCCAAAAACGAAATTTAAATCAAGTTTTTAGCAGTAACACACTCACATTTTTCATAAAACAAACACATTTTTTCAGGAATCAACTCTCTGGAACCTAAAACAAATATAAAAAAAAAAACTTTCTATGCATCCACTCTCCCTAATCGTGCAAGAAAATTTCAATTGACTTGTTGAAATATTGCAATCACCCTTATTCAAAAACAAAATTTAAATCAACTTTTTAGCAGTAACACCCTCACATTTTTCATAAAACAAACACATTTTTTTCAGGAATCTAGTCTCTGGAACCTAAAACTAATTTAAAAAAAACATCTTTCTAGGCATCCACTGTCCCTAATCGTGCAAGAAAATTTCAATTGACTTGTTGAAATATTGCAATCACCCTTATTCAAAAACGAAATTTAAATCAACTTTTTAGCAGTAACACCCTCACATTTTTCATAAAACAAACACATTTTTTTCAGGAATCTACTCTCTGAAACCTAATACTAATTTAAAAAAGAAATCTTTCTATGCATCCACTGTCCCTAATCGTGCAAGAAAATTTCAATTGACTTGTTGAAGTATTGCAATCACCCTTATCCAAAAACGAAATTTAAATCAACTTTTTAGCAGTATCACACTCACATTTTTCATAAAACAAACACATTTTTTTCAGGAATCTACTCTCTGGAACCTAAAACTAATTTTAAAAAAACATCTTTCTAGGCATCCACTGTCCCTAATCGTGCAAGAAAATTTCAATTGACTTGTTGAAATATTGCAATCACCCTTATCCAAGAACGAAATTTAAATCAACTTTTTAGCAGTAACACACTCACATTTTTCATAAAACAAACACATTTTTTTCAGGAATCTACTCTCTGAAACCTAAAACTAGTTTTAAAAAAATATCTTTCTAGGCATCCACTGTCCCTAATCGTGCAAGAAAATTTCAATTGACTTGTTGAAATATTGCAATCACCCTTATTCAAAAACAAAATTTAAATCAACTTTTTAGCAGTAACACCCTCACATTTTTCATAAAACAAACATATTTTTTTCAGGAATCTACTCTCTGAAACCTAAAACTAATTAAAAAAAAACATCTTTCTAGGCATCCACTCTCCCTAATCTTCCAAGAAAATTTCAATTAACTTATTGAAATATTGCAATCACCCTTATCCAAAAACGATATTTAAATCAACTTTTTAGCAGTAACACACTCACATTTTTCATAAAACAAACACATTTTTTTCAGGAATCTACTCTCTGGAACCTAAAACTAATTTTAAAAACCATCTTTCTAGGCATCCACTGTCCCTAATCGTGCAAGAAAATTTCAATTGACTTGTTGAAATATTGCAATCACCCTTATCCAAAAATGAAATTTAAATCAACTTTTTAGCAGTAACACACTCACATTTTTCATAAAACAAACACATTTTTTTCAGGAATCTACTCTCTGGAACCTAAAACTAATTTTAAAAAAACATCTTTCTAGGCATCCACTGTCCCTAATCGTGCAAGAAAATTTCAATTGACTTGTTGAAGTATTGCAATCACCCTTATCCAAAAACGAAATTTAAATCAACATTTTTAGCAGTAACACACTCACATTTTTCATAAAACAAACACATTTTTTTCAGGAATCTACTCTCTGGAACCTAAAACAAATATAAAAAAAACATCTTTCTATGCATCCACTCTCCCTAATCGTGCAAGAAAATTTCAATTAACTAGTTGAAATAATGCAATCATGCCTATCCTGAAGCTAAATTTAAATAAACTTTTTAGCAGTAACACACTCACATTTTTCATAAAACAAACACATTTTTTCAGGAATCAACTCTCTGGAACCTAAAACAAATATAAAAAAAGATCTTTCTATGCATCCACTCTCCCTAATCGTGCAAGAAAATTTCAATTAACTTGTTGAAATGATGCATTCACGCTTATCCTGAAACTAAATTTAAATCAACTTTTTTGCAGTAACACACTCACATTTTTCATGTAACAAATAATTTTTTTTCAGGAATCCACTCTCTGGAACCTATAACGAATTTGTAAAAAACATCTTTCTAGGCATCCACTCTCCCTAATCTTGCAAGAAAATTTCAATTAACTTGTTGAAATATTGCAATCACCTTTATCCAAAAACGATATTTAAATCAACTTTTTTGCAGTAACACACTCACATTTTTCATAAAACAAACACATTTTTTTCAGGAATCTACTCTCTGGAACCTAAAACTAATTTTAAAAAAACATCTTTCTAGGCATCCACTGTCCCTAATCGTGCAAGAAAATTTCAATTGACTTGTTGAAATATTGCAATCACCCTTATCCAAAAACGAAATTTAAATCAACATTTTAGCAGTAACACACTCACATTTTTCATAAAACAAACACATTTTTTTCAGGAATCTACTCTCTGGAACCTAAAACTAATTTTAAAAAAACATCTTTCTAGGCATCCACTGTCCCTAATCGTGCAGGAAAATTTCAATTGACTTGTTGAAATATTGCAATCACCCTTATTCAAAAACGAAATTTTAATCAACTTTTTAGCAGTAACACCCTCACATTTTTCATAAAACAAACACATTTTTTTCAGGAATCTACTCTCTGGAACCTAAAACTAATTAAAAAAAAACATCTTTCTAGGCATCCACTGTCCCTAATCGTGCAAGAAAATTTCAATTGACTTGTTGAAGTATTGCAATCACCCTTACCCAAAAACGAAATTTAAATCAACTTTTTAGCAGTAACACACTCACATTTTTCATAAAACAAACACATTTTTTTCAGGAATCTACTCTCTGGAACCTAAAACTAATTTAAAAAAAACATCTTTCTAGGCATCCACTGTCCCTAATCGTGCAAGAAAATTTCAATTGACTTGTTGAAATATTGCAATCACCCTTATCCAAAAACGAAATTTAAATCAACTTTTTAGCAGTAACACACTCACATTTTTCATAAAACAAACACATTTTTTCAGGAATCAACTCTCTGGAACCTAAAACAAATATAAAAAAAAAACTTTCTATGCATCCACTCTCCCTAATCGTGCAAGAAAATTTCAATTGACTTGTTGAAATATTGCAATCACCCTTATTCAAAAACGAAATTTAAATCAACTTTTTAGCAGTAACACCCTCACATTTTTCATAAAACAAACACATTTTTTTCAGGAATCTACTCTCTGGAACCTAAAACTAATTTAAAAAAAAATCTTTCTAGGCATCCACTGTCCCTAATCGTGCAAGAAAATTTCAATTGACTTGTTGAAATATTGCAATCACCCTTATTCAAAAACGAAATTTAAATCAACTTTTTAGCAGTAACACCCTCACATTTTTCATAAAACAAACACATTTTTTTCAGGAATCTACTCTCTGAAACCTAATACTAATTTAAAAAAGAAATCTTTCTATGCATCCACTGTCCCTAATCGTGCAAGAAAATTTCAATTGACTTGTTGAAGTATTGCAATCACCCTTATCCAAAAACGAAATTTAAATCAACTTTTTAGCAGTATCACACTCACATTTTTCATAAAGCAAACACATTTTTTTCAGGAATCTACTCTCTGGAACCTAAAACTAATTTTAAAAAAACATCTTTCTAGGCATCCACTGTCCCTAATCGTGCAAGAAAATTTCAATTGACTTGTTGAAATATTGCAATTACCCTTATCCAAAAACGAAATTTAAATCAACTTTTTAGCAGTAACACACTCACATTTTTCATAAAACAAACACATTTTTTTCAGGAATCTACTCTGAATCGTAAAACTAATTTTAAAAAAATATCTTTCTAGGCATCCACTGTCCCTAATCGTGCAAGAAAATTTCAATTGACTTGTTGAAATATTGCAATCACCCTTATTCAAAAACAAAATTTAAATCAACTTTTTAGCAGTAACACCCTCACACTTTTCATAAAACAAACACATTTTTTTCAGGAATCTACTCTCTGAAACCTAAAACTAATTAAAAAAAACATCTTTCTAGGCATCCACTCTCCCTAATCTTCCAAGAAAATTTCAATTAACTTATTGAAATATTGCAATCACCCTTATCCAAAAACGATATTTAAATCAACTTTTTAGCAGTAACACACTCACATTTTTCATAAAACAAACACATTTTTTTCAGGAATCTACTCTCTGGAACCTAAAACTAATTTTAAAAAAACATCTTTCTAGGCATCCACTGTCCCTAATCGTGCAAGAAAATTTCAATTGACTTGTTGAAATATTGCAATCACCCTTATCCAAAAATGAAATTTAAATCAACTTTTTAGCAGTAACACACTCACATTTTTCATAAAACAAACACATTTTTTTCAGGAATCTACTCTCTGGAACCTAAAACTAATTTAAAAAAAACATCTTTCTAGGCATCCATTGTCCCTAATCGTGCAAGAAAATTTCAATTGACTTGTTGAAATATTGCAATCACCCTTATTCAAAAACGAAATTTAAATCAACTTTTTAGCAGTAACACCCTCACATTTTTCATAAAACAAACACATTTTTTTCAGGAATCTACTCTCTGGAACCTAAAACTAATTTAAAAAAAACATCTTTCTAGGCATCCATTGTCCCTAATCGTGCAAGAAAATTTCAATTGACTTGTTGAAATATTGCAATCACCCTTATTCAAAAACGAAATTTAAATCAACTTTTTAGCAGTAACACCCTCACATTTTTCATAAAACAAACACATTTTTTTCAGGAATCTACTCTCTGAAACCTAATACTAATTTAAAAAAGAAATCTTTCTATGCATCCACTGTCCCTAATCGTGCAAGAAAATTTCAATTGACTTGTTGAAATATTGCAATCACCCTTATTCAAAAACGAAATTTAAATCAACTTTTTAGCAGTAACACCCTCACATTTTTCATAAAACAAACACATTTATTTCAGGAATCTACTCTCTGGAACCTAAAACTAATTTTAAAAAAACATCTTTCTAGGCATCCACTGTCCCTAATCGTGCAAGAAAATTTCAATTGACTTGTTGAAATGATGCATTCACGCCTAGCCTGAAACTAAGTTAAAATCAACTTTTTAGCAGTAACACACTCACATTTTTCATAAAACAAACACATTTTTTTCAGGAATCTACTCTCTGAAACCTAAAACTAATTTTAAAAAAACATCTTTATAAGAATTCACTCTCCCCAATCTTCCAAGAAAATTTCAATTAACTTATTGAAATATTGCAATCACCCTTATCCAAAGACGATATTTAAATCAACTTTTTTGCAGTAACACACTCACATTTTTCATAAAACAAACCCATTTTTTCAGGAATCTACTCTCTGAAACCTAAAACTAATTTAAAAAAAAACATCTTTCTAGGCATCCACTGTCCCTAATCGTGCAAGAAAATTTCAATTGACTTGTTGAAATATTGCAATTACCCTTATCCAAAAACGAAATTTAAATCAACTTTTTATCAGTAACACACTCACATTTTTCATAAAACAAACACATTTTTTCAGGAATCAACTCTCTGGAACCTAAAACAAATATAAAAAAAACATCTTTCTATGCATCCACTCTCCCTAATCGTGCAAGAAAATTTCAATTAACTAGTTGAAATAATGCAATCATGCCTATCCTGAAGCTACATTTAAATAAACTTTTTAGCAGTAACACACTCACATTTTTCATAAAACAAACACATTTTTTTCAGGAATCAACTCTCTGGAACCTAAAACAAATATAAAAAAAAATCTTTCTATGCATCCACTCTCCCTAATCGTGCAAGAAAATTTCAATTAACTTGTTGAAATGATGCATTCACGCTTATCCTGAAACCAAATTTAAATCAACTTTTTTGCAGTAACACACTCACATTTTTCATGAAACAAATAATTTTTTTTTCAGGAATCCACTCTCTGGAACCTATAACGAATTTGTAAAAAACATCTTTCTAGGCATCCACTCTCCCTAATCTTGCAAGAAAATTTCAATTAACTTGTTGAAATATTGCAATCACCCTTATCCAAAAACGATATTTAAATCAACTTTTTTGCAGTAACACACTCACATTTTTCATAAAACAAACACATTTTTTTCAGGAATCTACTCTCTGGAACCTAAAACTAATTTTAAAAAAACATCTTTCTAGGCATCCACTGTCCCTAATCGTGCAAGAAAATTTCAATTGACTTGTTGAAATATTGCAATCACCCTTATCCAAAAATGAAATTTAAATCAACTTTTTAGCAGTAACACACTCACATTTTTCATAAAACAAACACATTTTTTCAGGAATCTACTCTCTGGAACCTAAAACTAATTTTAAAAAAACATCTTTCTAGGCATCCACTGTCCCTAATCGTACAAGAAAATTTCAATTGACTTGTTGAAATATTGCAATCACCCTTATTCAAAAACGAAATTTAAATCAACTTTTTAGCAGTAACACCCTCACATTTTTCATAAAACAAACACATTTTTTTCAGGAATCTACTCTCTGGAACCTAAAACTAATTTAAAAAAAAATCTTTCTAGGCATCCACTGTCCCTAATCGTGCAAGAAAATTTCAATTGACTTGTTGAAATATTGCAATCACCCTTATCCAAAAAAGAAATTTAAATCAACTTTTTAGCAGTAACACACTCACATTTTTCATAAAACAAACAAATTTTTTCAGGAATCAACTCTCTGGAACCTAAAACAAATATAAAAAAAACATCTTTCTATGCATCCACTCTCCCTAATCGTGCAAGAAAATTTCAATTAACTTGTTGAAATGATGCATTCACGCTTATCCTGAAACTAAATTTAAATCAACTTTTTTGCAGTAACACACTCACATTTTTCATGAAACAAATAATTTTTTTTTCAGGAATCTACTCTCTGGAACCTAAAACTAATTTAAAAAAAAATCTTTCTAGGCATCCACTGTCCCTAATCGTGCAAGAAAATTTCAATTGACTTGTTGAAATATTGCAATCCCCCTTTACCAAAAACGAAATTTAAATCAAGTTTTTAGCAGTAACACACTCACATTTTTCATAAAACAAACACATTTTTTCAGGAATCAACTCTCTGGAACCTAAAACAAATATAAAAAAAAAAACTTTCTATGCATCCACTCTCCCTAATCGTGCAAGAAAATTTCAATTGACTTGTTGAAATATTGCAATCACCCTTATTCAAAAACGAAATTTAAATCAACTTTTTAGCAGTAACACCCTCACATTTTTCATAAAACAAACACATTTTTTTCAGGAATCTACTCTCTGGAACCTAAAACTAATTTTAAAAAAACATCTTTCTAGGCATCCACTGTCCCTAATCGTGCAAGAAAATTTCAATGGACTTGTTGAAATATTGCAATCACCCTTATTCAAAAACGAAATTTAAATCAACTTTTTAGCAGTAACACCCTCACATTTTTCATAAAACAAACACATTTTTTTCAGGAATCTACTCTCTGAAACCTAATACTAATTTAAAAAAGAAATCTTTCTATGCATCCACTGTCCCTAATCGTGCAAGAAAATTTCAATTGACTTGTTGAAGTATTGCAATCACCCTTATCCAAAAACGAAATTTAAATCAACTTTTTAGCAGTATCACACTCACATTTTTCATAAAACAAACACATTTTTTTCAGGAATCTACTCTCTGGAACCTAAAACTAATTTAAAAAAAAACATCTTTCTAGGCATCCACTGTCCCTAATCGTGCAAGAAAATTTCAATTGACTTGTTGAAATATTGCAATCACCCTTATCCAAAAACGAAATTTAAATCAACTTTTTAGCAGTAACACACTCACATTTTTCATAAAACAAACACATTTTTTTCAGGAATCTACTCTCTGAAACCTAAAACTAATTTTAAAAAAATATCTTTCTAGGCATCCACTGTCCCTAATCGTGCAAGAAAATTTCAATTGACTTGTTGAAATATTGCAATCACCCTTATTCAAAAACAAAATTTAAATCAACTTTTTAGCAGTAACACCCTCACATTTTTCATAAAACAAACACATTTTTTTCAGGAATCTACTCTCTGAAACCTAAAACTAATTAAAAAAAACATCTTTCTAGGCATCCACTCTCCCTAATCTTCCAAGAAAATTTCAATTAACTTATTGAAATATTGCAATCACCCTTATCCAAAAACGATATTTAAATCAACTTTTTAGCAGTAACACACTCACATTTTTCATAAAACAAACACATTTTTTTCAGGAATCTACTCTCTGGAACCTAAAACTAATTTTAAAAAAACATCTTTCTAGGCATCCATTGTCCCTAATCGTGCAAGAAAATTTCAATTGACTTGTTGAAATATTGCAATCACCCTTATTCAAAAACGAAATTTAAATCAACTTTTTAGCAGTAACACCCTCACATTTTTCATAAAACAAACACATTTTTTTCAGGAATCTACTCTCTGAAACCTAATACTAATTTAAAAAAGAAATCTTTCTATGCATCCACTGTCCCTAATCGTGCAAGAAAATTTCAATTGACTTGTTGAAATATTGCAATCACCCTTATTCAAAAACGAAATTTAAATCAACTTTTTAGCAGTAACACCCTCACATTTTTCATAAAACAAACACATTTTTTTCAGGAATCTACTCTCTGGAACCTAAAACTAATTAAAAAAGAAATCTTTCTATGCATCCACTGTCCCTAATCGTGCAAGAAAATTTCAATTGACTTGTTGAAATATTGCGATCACCCTTATCCAAAAACAAAATTTAAATCAACTTTTTAGCAGTAACACACTCACATTTTTCATAAAACAAACACATTTTTTCAGGAATCAACTCTCTGGAACCTAAAACAAATATAAAAAAAACATCTTTCTATGCATCCACTCTCCCTAATCGTGCAAGAAAATTTCAATTAACTAGTTGAAATAATGCAATCATGCCTATCCTGAAGCTAAATTTAAATAAACTTTTTAGCAGTAACACACTCACATTTTTCATAAAACAAACACATTTTTTTCAGGAATCAACTCTCTGGAACCTAAAACAAATATAAAAAAAAGATCTTTCTATGCATCCACTCTCCCTAATCGTGCAAGAAAATTTCAATTAACTTGTTGAAATGATGCATTCACGCTTATCCTGAAACTAAATTTAAATCAACTTTTTTGCAGTAACACACTCACATTTTTCATGTAACAAATAATTTTTTTTCAGGAATCCACTCTCTGGAACCTATAACGAATTTGTAAAAAACATCTTTCTAGGCATCCACTCTCCCTAATCTTGCAAGAAAATTTCAATGAACTTGTTGAAATATTGCAATCACCTTTATCCAAAAACGATATTTAAATCAACTTTTTTGCAGTAACACACTCACATTTTTCATAAAACAAACACATTTTTTTCAGGAATCTACTCTCTGGAACCTAAAACTAATTTTAAAAAAACATCTTTCTAGGCATCCACTGTCCCTAATCGTGCAAGAAAATTTCAATTGACTTGTTGAAATATTGCAATCACCCTTATCCAAAAACGAAATTTAAATCAACATTTTAGCAGTAACACACTCACATTTTTCATAAAACAAACACATTTTTTTCAGGAATCTACTCTCTGGAACCTAAAACTAATTTTAAAAAAACATCTTTCTAGGCATCCACTGTCCCTAATCGTGCAAGAAAATTTCAATTGACTTGTTGAAATATTGCAATCACCCTTATTCAAAAACGAAATTTTAATCAACTTTTTAGCAGTAACACCCTCACATTTTTCATAAAACAAACACATTTTTTTCAGGAATCTACTCTCTGGAACCTAAAACTAATTTAAAAAAAACATCTTTCTAGGCATCCACTGTCCCTAATCGTGCAAGAAAATTTCAATTGACTTGTTGAAGTATTGCAATCACCCTTACCCAAAAACGAAATTTAAATCAACTTTTTAGCAGTAACACACTCACATTTTTCATAAAACAAACACATTTTTTTCAGGAATCTACTCTCTGGAACCTAAAACTAATTAAAAAAAACATCTTTCTAGGCATCCACTGTCCCTAATCGTGCAAGAAAATTTCAATTGACTTGTTGAAATATTGCAATCACCCTTATCCAAAAACGAAATTTAAATCAACTTTTTAGCAGTAACACACTCACATTTTTCATAAAACAAACACATTTTTTCAGGAATCAACTCTCTGGAACCTAAAACAAATATAAAAAAAAAAACTTTCTATGCATCCACTCTCCCTAATCGTGCAAGAAAATTTCAATTGACTTGTTGAAATATTGCAATCACCCTTATTCAAAAACGAAATTTAAATCAACTTTTTAGCAGTAACACCCTCACATTTTTCATAAAACAAACACCTTTTTTTCAGGAATCTACTCTCTGGAACCTAAAACTAATTTAAAAAAACATCTTTCTAGGCATCCACTGTCCCTAATCGTGCAAGAAAATTTCAATTGACTTGTTGAAATATTGCAATCACCCTTATTCAAAAACGAAATTTAAATCAACTTTTTAGCAGTAACACCCTCACATTTTTCATAAAACAAACACATTTTTTTCAGGAATCTACTCTCTGAAACCTAATACTAATTTAAAAAAGAAATCTTTCTATGCATCCACTGTCCCTAATCGTGCAAGAAAATTTCAATTGACTTGTTGAAGTATTGCAATCACCCTTATCCAAAAACGAAATTTAAATCAACTTTTTAGCAGTATCACACTCACATTTTTCATAAAACAAACACATTTATTTCAGGAATCTACTCTCTGGAACCTAAAACTAATTTTAAAAAAACATCTTTCTAGGCATCCACTGTCCCTAATCGTGCAAGAAAATTTCAATTGACTTGTTGAAATATTGCAATCACCCTTATCCAAAAACGAAATTTAAATCAACTTTTTAGCAGTAACACACTCACATTTTTCATAAAACAAACACATTTTTTTCAGGAATCTACTCTCTGAAACGTAAAACTAATTTAAAAAAAATATCTTTCTAGGCATCCACTGTCCCTAATCGTGCAAGAAAATTTCAATTGACTTGTTGAAATATTGCAATCACCCTTATCCAAAAACGAAATTTAAATCAACTTTTTAGCAGTAACACCCTCACATTTTTCATAAAACAAACACATTTTTTTCAGGAATCTACTCTCTGAAACCTAAAACTAATTAAAAAAAACATCTTTCTAGGCATCCACTCTCCCTAATCTTCCAAGAAAATTTCAATTAACTTATTGAAATATTGCAATCACCCTTATCCAAAAACGATATTTAAATCAACTTTTTAGCAGTAACACACTCACATTTTTCATAAAACAAACACATTTTTTTCAGGAATCTACTCTCTGGAACCTAAAACTAATTTTAAAAAAACATCTTTCTAGGCATCCACTGTCCCTAATCGTGCAAGAAAATTTCAATTGACTTGTTGAAATATTGCAATCACCCTTATCCAAAAATGAAATTTAAATCAACTTTTTAGCAGTAACACACTCACATTTTTCATAAAACAAACACATTTTTTTCAGGAATCTACTCTCTGGAACCTAAAACTAATTTTAAAAAAACATCTTTCTAGGCATCCATTGTCCCTAATCGTGCAAGAAAATTTCAATTGACTTGTTGAAATATTGCAATCACCCTTATTCAAAAACGAAATTTAAATCAACTTTTTAGCAGTAACACCCTCACATTTTTCATAAAACAATCACATTTTTTTCAGGAATCTACTCTCTGAAACCTAATACT
The DNA here is from genome assembly GCF_964263255.1 of Lissotriton vulgaris. Taxonomy (NCBI): domain Eukaryota; kingdom Metazoa; phylum Chordata; class Amphibia; order Caudata; family Salamandridae; genus Lissotriton; species Lissotriton vulgaris. The sequence goes on along the minus strand of NW_028242020.1, from coordinate 632,454 downwards.
AATTTAAAAAAGAAATCTTTCTATGCATCCACTGTCCCTAATCGTGCAAGAAAATTTCAATTGACTTGTTGAAATATTGCAATCACCCTTATTCAAAAACGAAATTTAAATCAACTTTTTAGCAGTAACACCCTCACATTTTTCATAAAACAAACACATTTTTTTCAGGAATCTACTCTCTGGAACCTAAAACTAATTTTAAAAAAACATCTTTCTAGGCATCCACTGTCCCTAATCGTGCAAGAAAATTTCAATTGACTTGTTGAAATGATGCATTCACGCCTAGCCTGAAACTAAGTTAAAATCAACTTTTTAGCAGTAACACACTCACATTTTTCATAAAACAAACACATTTTTTTCAGGAATCTACTCTCTGAAACCTAAAACTAATTTAAAAAAGAAACATCTTTCTAGGATTCACTCTCCCTAATCTTCCAAGAAAATTTCAATTAACTTATTGAAATATTGCAATCACCCTTATCCAAAGACGATATTTAAATCAACTTTTTTGCAGTAACACACTCACATTTTTCATAAAACAAACCCATTTTTTCAGGAATCTACTCTCTGAAACCTAAAACTAATTTAAAAAAAAACTTCTTTCTAGGCATCCACTGTCCCTAATCGTGCAAGAAAATTTCAATTGACTTGTTGAAATATTGCAATTACCCTTATCCAAAAACGAAATTTAAATCAACTTTTTATCAGTAACACACTCACATTTTTCATAAAACAAACACATTTTTTCAGGAATCAACTCTCTGGAACCTAAAACAAATATAAAAAAAACATCTTTCTATGCATCCACTCTCCCTAATCGTGCAAGAAAATTTCAATTAACTAGTTGAAATAATGCAATCATGCCTATCCTGAAGCTACATTTAAATAAACTTTTTAGCAGTAACACACTCACATTTTTCATAAAACAAACACATTTTTTTCAGGAATCAACTCTCTGGAACCTAAAACAAATATAAAAAAAAATCTTTCTATGCATCCACTCTCCCTAATCGTGCAAGAAAATTTCAATTAACTTGTTGAAATGATGCATTCACGCTTATCCTGAAACCAAATTTAAATCAACTTTTTTGCAGTAACACACTCACATTTTTCATGAAACAAATAATTTTTTTTCAGGAATCCACTCTCTGGAACCTATAACGAATTTGTAAAAAACATCTTTCTAGGCATCCACTCTCCCTAATCTTGCAAGAAAATTTCAATTAACTTGTTGAAATATTGCAATCACCCTTATCCAAAAACGATATTTAAATCAACTTTTTTGCAGTAACACACTCACATTTTTCATAAAACAAACACATTTTTTTCAGGAATCTACTCTCTGGAACCTAAAACTAATTTAAAAAAAATATCTTTCTAGGCATCCACTGTCCATAATCGTGCAAGAAAATTTCAATTGACTTGTTGAAATATTGCAATCACCCTTATCCAAAAATGAAATTTAAATCAACTTTTTAGCAGTAACACACTCACATTTTTCATAAAACAAACACATTTTTTCAGGAATCTACTCTCTGGAACCTAAAACTAATTTTAAAAAAACATCTTTCTAGGCATCCACTGTCCCTAATCGTACAAGAAAATTTCAATTGACTTGTTGAAATATTGCAATCACCCTTATTCAAAAACGAAATTTAAATCAACTTTTTAGCAGTAACACCCTCACATTTTTCATAAAACAAACACATTTTTTTCAGGAATCTACTCTCTGGAACCTAAAACTAATTTAAAAAAAAATCTTTCTAGGCATCCACTGTCCCTAATCGTGCAAGAAAATTTCAATTGACTTGTTGAAGTATTGCAATCACCCTTATCCAAAAACGAAATTTAAATCAACTTTTTAGCAGTAACACACTCACATTTTTCATAAAACAAACACATTTTTTTCAGGAATCTACTCTCTGGAACCTAAAACTAATTTTAAAAAAACATCTTTCTAGGCATCCACTGTCCCTAATCGTGCAAGAAAATTTCAATTGACTTGTTGAAATATTGCAATCACCCTTATCCAAAAACGAAATTTAAATCAACTTTTTAGCAGTAACACACTCACATTTTTCATAAAACAAACACATTTTTTCAGGAATCAACTCTCTGGAACCTAAAACAAATATAAAAAAAACATCTTTCTATGCATCCACTCTCCCTAATCGTGCAAGAAAATTTCAATTAACTTGTTGAAATGATGCATTCACGCTTATCCTGAAACTAAATTTAAATCAACTTTTTTGCAGTAACACACTCACATTTTTCATGAAACAAATAATTTTTTTTTTCAGGAATCCACTCTCTGGAACCTATAACGAATTTGTAAAAAACATCTTTCTAGGCATCCACTCTCCCTAATCTTGCAAGAAAATTTCAATTAACTTGTTGAAATATTGCAATCACCCTTATCCAAAAACGATATTTAAATCAACTTTTTAGCAGTAACACACTCACATTTTTCATAAAACAAACACATTTTTTTCAGGAATCTACTCTCTGGAACCTAAAACTAATTTAAAAAAAACATCTTTCTAGGCATCCACTGTCCCTAATCGTGCAAGAAAATTTCAATTGACTTGTTGAAATATTGCAATCACCCTTATCCAAAAACGAAATTTAAATCAACTTTTTAGCAGTAACACACTCACATTTTTCATAAAACAAACACATTTTTTTCAGGAATCTACTCTCTGAAACCTAAAACTAATTTTAAAAAATATCTTTGTAGGCATCCACTGTCCCTAATCGTGCAAGAAAATTTCAATTGACTTGTTGAAATATTGCAATCACCCTTATTCAAAAACGAAATTTAAATCAACTTTTTAGCAGTAACACCCTCACATTTTTCATAAAACAAACACATTTTTTTCAGGAATCTACTCTCTGAAACCTAAAACTAATTTAAAAAAACATCTTTCTAGGCATCCACTCTCCCTAATCTTCCAAGAAAATTTCAATTAACTTATTGAAATATTGCAATCACCCTTATCCAAAAACGATATTTAAATCAACTTTTTAGCAGTAACACACTCACATTTTTCATAAAACAAACACATTTTTTTCAGGAATCTACTCTCTGAAACCTAAAACTAATTTTAAAAAAACATCTTTCTAGGCATCCACTGTCCCTAATCGTGCAAGAAAATTTCAATTGACTTGTTAAAATATTGCAATCACCCTTATCCAAAAATGAAATTTAAATCAACTTTTTAGCAGTAACACACTCACATTTTTCATAAAACAAACACATTTTTTCAGGAATCTACTCTCTGGAACCTAAAACTAATTTTAGAAAAACATCTTTCTAGGCATCCATTGTCCCTAATCGTGCAAGAAAATTTCAATTGACTTGTTGAAATATTGCAATCACCCTTATTCAAAAACGAAATTTAAATCAACTTTTTAGCAGTAACACCCTCACATTTTTCAAAAAACAAACACATTTTTTTCAGGAATCTACTCTCTGAAACCTAATACTAATTTAAAAAAGAAATCTTTCTATGCATCCACTGTCCCTAATCGTGCAAGAAAATTTCAATTGACTTGTTGAAGTATTGCAATCACCCTTATCCAAAAACGAAATTTAAATCAACTTTTTAGCAGTAACACACTCACATTTTTCATAAAACAAACACATTTTTTTCAGGAATCTACTCTCTGGAACCTAAAACTAATTTAAAAAAAACATCTTTCTAGGCATCCACTGTCCCTAATCGTGCAAGAAAATTTCAATTGACTTGTTGAAATATTGCAATCACCCTTATCCAAAAATGAAATTTAAATCAACTTTTTAGCAGTAACACACTCACATTTTTCATAAAACAAACACATTTTTTTCAGGAATCTACTCTCTGGAACCTAAAACTAATTTTAAAAAAACATCTTTCTAGGCATCCACTGTCCCTAATCGTGCAAGAAAATTTCAATTGACTTGTTGAAATATTGCAATCACCCTTATTCAAAAACGAAATTTAAATCAACTTTTTAGCAGTAACACCCTCACATTTTTCATAAAACAAACACATTTTTTTCAGGAATCTACTCTCTGGAACCTAAAACTAATTTTAAAAAAACATCTTTCTAGGCATCCACTGTCCCTAATCGTGCAAGAAAATTTCAATTGACTTGTTGAAGTATTGCAATCACCCTTATCCAAAAACGAAATTTAAATCAACTTTTTAGCAGTAACACACTCACATTTTTCATAAAACAAACACATTTTTTTTCAGGAATCTACTCTCTGGAACCTAAAACTAATTTTAAAAAAACATCTTTCTAGGCATCCACTGTCCCTAATCGTGCAAGAAAATTTCAATTGACTTGTTGAAATATTGCAATCACCATTATCCAAAAACGAAATTTAAATCAACTTTTTAGCAGTAACACACTCACATTTTTCATAAAACAAACACATTTTTTTCAGGAATCTACTCTCTGAAACCTAAAACAAATATAAAAAAAAAAACTTTCTATGCATCCACTCTCCCTAATCGTGCAAGAAAATTTCAATTGACTTGTTGAAATATTGCAATCACCCTTATTCAAAAACGAAATTTAAATCAACTTTTTAGCAGTAACACCCTCACATTTTTCATAAAACAAACACCTTTTTTTCAGGAATCTACTCTCTGGAACCTAAAACTAATTTAAAAAAACATCTTTCTAGGCATCCACTGTCCCTAATCGTGCAAGAAAATTTCAATTGACTTGTTGAAATATTGCAATCACCCTTATTCAAAAACGAAATTTAAATCAACTTTTTAGCAGTAACACCCTCACATTTTTCATAAAACAAACACATTTTTTTCAGGAATCTACTCTCTGAAACCTAATACTAATTTAAAAAAGAAATCTTTCTATGCATCCACTGTCCCTAATCGTGCAAGAAAATTTCAATTGACTTGTTGAAGTATTGCAATCACCCTTATCCAAAAACGAAATTTAAATCAACTTTTTAGCAGTATCACACTCACATTTTTCATAAAACAAACACATTTATTTCAGGAATCTACTCTCTGGAACCTAAAACTAATTTTAAAAAAACATCTTTCTAGGCATCCACTGTCCCTAATCGTGCAAGAAAATTTCAATTGACTTGTTGAAATATTGCAATCACCCTTATTCAAAAACGAAATTTAAATCAACTTTTTAGCAGTAACACCCTCACATTTTTCATAAAACAAACACATTTTTTTCAGGAATCTACTCTCTGAAACCTAAAACTAATTTAAAAAAACATCTTTCTAGGCATCCACTCTCCCTAATCTTCCAAGAAAATTTCAATTAACTTATTGAAATATTGCAATCACCCTTATCCAAAAACGATATTTAAATCAACTTTTTAGCAGTAACACACTCACATTTTTCATAAAACAAACACATTTTTTTCAGGAATCTACTCTCTGAAACCTAAAACTAATTTTAAAAAAACATCTTTCTAGGCATCCACTGTCCCTAATCGTGCAAGAAAATTTCAATTGACTTGTTAAAATATTGCAATCACCCTTATCCAAAAATGAAATTTAAATCAACTTTTTAGCAGTAACACACTCACATTTTTCATAAAACAAACACATTTTTTCAGGAATCTACTCTCTGGAACCTAAAACTAATTTTAGAAAAACATCTTTCTAGGCATCCATTGTCCCTAATCGTGCAAGAAAATTTCAATTGACTTGTTGAAATATTGCAATCACCCTTATTCAAAAACGAAATTTAAATCAACTTTTTAGCAGTAACACCCTCACATTTTTCAAAAAACAAACACATTTTTTTCAGGAATCTACTCTCTGAAACCTAATACTAATTTAAAAAAGAAATCTTTCTATGCATCCACTGTCCCTAATCGTGCAAGAAAATTTCAATTGACTTGTTGAAGTATTGCAATCACCCTTATCCAAAAACGAAATTTAAATCAACTTTTTAGCAGTAACACACTCACATTTTTCATAAAACAAACACATTTTTTTCAGGAATCTACTCTCTGGAACCTAAAACTAATTTAAAAAAAACATCTTTCTAGGCATCCACTGTCCCTAATCGTGCAAGAAAATTTCAATTGACTTGTTGAAATATTGCAATCACCCTTATCCAAAAATGAAATTTAAATCAACTTTTTAGCAGTAACACACTCACATTTTTCATAAAACAAACACATTTTTTTCAGGAATCTACTCTCTGGAACCTAAAACTAATTTTAAAAAAACATCTTTCTAGGCATCCACTGTCCCTAATCGTGCAAGAAAATTTCAATTGACTTGTTGAAATATTGCAATCACCCTTATTCAAAAACGAAATTTAAATCAACTTTTTAGCAGTAACACCCTCACATTTTTCATAAAACAAACACATTTTTTTCAGGAATCTACTCTCTGGAACCTAAAACTAATTTTAAAAAAACATCTTTCTAGGCATCCACTGTCCCTAATCGTGCAAGAAAATTTCAATTGACTTGTTGAAGTATTGCAATCACCCTTATCCAAAAACGAAATTTAAATCAACTTTTTAGCAGTAACACACTCACATTTTTCATAAAACAAACACATTTTTTTTCAGGAATCTACTCTCTGGAACCTAAAACTAATTTTAAAAAAACATCTTTCTAGGCATCCACTGTCCCTAATCGTGCAAGAAAATTTCAATTGACTTGTTGAAATATTGCAATCACCATTATCCAAAAACGAAATTTAAATCAACTTTTTAGCAGTAACACACTCACATTTTTCATAAAACAAACACATTTTTTTCAGGAATCTACTCTCTGAAACCTAAAACAAATATAAAAAAAAAAACTTTCTATGCATCCACTCTCCCTAATCGTGCAAGAAAATTTCAATTGACTTGTTGAAATATTGCAATCACCCTTATTCAAAAACGAAATTTAAATCAACTTTTTAGCAGTAACACCCTCACATTTTTCATAAAACAAACACCTTTTTTTCAGGAATCTACTCTCTGGAACCTAAAACTAATTTAAAAAAACATCTTTCTAGGCATCCACTGTCCCTAATCGTGCAAGAAAATTTCAATTGACTTGTTGAAATATTGCAATCACCCTTATTCAAAAACGAAATTTAAATCAACTTTTTAGCAGTAACACCCTCACATTTTTCATAAAACAAACACATTTTTTTCAGGAATCTACTCTCTGAAACCTAATACTAATTTAAAAAAGAAATCTTTCTATGCATCCACTGTCCCTAATCGTGCAAGAAAATTTCAATTGACTTGTTGAAGTATTGCAATCACCCTTATCCAAAAACGAAATTTAAATCAACTTTTTAGCAGTATCACACTCACATTTTTCATAAAACAAACACATTTATTTCAGGAATCTACTCTCTGGAACCTAAAACTAATTTTAAAAAAACATCTTTCTAGGCATCCACTGTCCCTAATCGTGCAAGAAAATTTCAATTGACTTGTTGAAATATTGCAATCACCCTTATCCAAAAACGAAATTTAAATCAACTTTTTAGCAGTAACACACTCACATTTTTCATAAAACAAACACATTTTTTTCAGGAATCTACTCTCTGAAACGTAAAACTAATTTAAAAAAAATATCTTTCTAGGCATCCACTGTCCCTAATCGTGCAAGAAAATTTCAATTGACTTGTTGAAATATTGCAACCACCCTTATCCAAAAACGAAATTTAAATCAACTTTTTAGCAGTAACACCCTCACATTTTTCATAAAACAAACACATTTTTTTCAGGAATCTACTCTCTGAAACCTAAAACTAATTAAAAAAAACATCTTTCTAGGCATCCACTCTCCCTAATCTTCCAAGAAAATTACAATTAACTTATTGAAATATTGCAATCACCCTTATCCAAAAACGATATTTAAATCAACTTTTTAGCAGTAACACACTCACATTTTTCATAAAACAAACACATTTTTTTCAGGAATCTACTCTCTGGAACCTAAAACTAATTTTAAAAAAACATCTTTCTAGGCATCCACTGTCCCTAATCGTGCAAGAAAATTTCAATTGACTTGTTGAAATATTGCAATCACCCTTATCCAAAAATGAAATTTAAATCAACTTTTTAGCAGTAACACACTCACATTTTTCATAAAACAAACACATTTTTTTCAGGAATCTACTCTCTGGAACCTAAAACTAATTTTAAAAAAACATCTTTCTAGGCATCCATTGTCCCTAATCGTGCAAGAAAATTTCAATTGACTTGTTGAAATATTGCAATCACCCTTATTCAAAAACGAAATTTAAATCAACTTTTTAGCAGTAACACCCTCACATTTTTCATAAAACAATCACATTTTTTTCAGGAATCTACTCTCTGAAACCTAATACTAATTTAAAAAAGAAATCTTTCTATGCATCCACTGTCCCTAATCGTGCAAGAAAATTTCAATTGACTTGTTGAAATATTGCAATCACCCTTATTCAAAAACGAAATTTAAATCAACTTTTTAGCAGTAACACCCTCACATTTTTCATAAAACAAACACATTTTTTTCAGGAATCTACTCTCTGGAACCTAAAACTAATTTTAAAAAAACATCTTTCTAGGCATCCACTGTCCCTAATCGTGCAAGAAAATTTCAATTGACTTGTTGAAATGATGCATTCACGCCTAGCCTGAAACTAAGTTAAAATCAACTTTTTAGCAGTAACACACTCACATTTTTCATAAAACAAACACATTTTTTTCAGGAATCTACTCTCTGAAACCTAAAACTAATTTAAAAAAGAAACATCTTTCTAGGATTCACTCTCCCTAATCTTCCAAGAAAATTTCAATTAACTTATTGAAATATTGCAATCACCCTTATCCAAAGACGATATTTAAATCAACTTTTTTGCAGTAACACACTCACATTTTTCATAAAACAAACCCATTTTTTCGTGAATCTACTCTCTGAAACCTAAAACTAATTTAAAAAAAAACTTCTTTCTAGGCATCCACTGTCCCTAATCGTGCAAGAAAATTTCAATTGACTTGTTGAAATATTGCAATTACCCTTATCCAAAAACGAAATTTAAATCAACTTTTTATCAGTAACACACTCACATTTTTCATAAAACAAACACATTTTTTCAGGAATCAACTCTCTGGAACCTAAAACAAATATAAAAAAAAATCTTTCTATGCATCCACTCTCCCTAATCGTGCAAGAAAATTTCAATTAACTAGTTGAAATAATGCAATCATGCCTATCCTGAAGCTACATTTAAATAAACTTTTTAGCAGTAACACACTCACATTTTTCATAAAACAAACACATTTTTTTCAGGAATCAACTCTCTGGAACCTAAAACAAATATAAAAAAAAATCTTTCTATGCATCCACTCTCCCTAATCGTGCAAGAAAATTTCAATTAACTTGTTGAAATGATGCATTCACGCTTATCCTGAAACCAAATTTAAATCAACTTTTTTGCAGTAACACACTCACATTTTTCATGAAACAAATAATTTTTTTTCAGGAATCCACTCTCTGGAACCTATAACGAATTTGTAAAAAACATCTTTCTAGGCATCCACTCTCCCTAATCTTGCAAGAAAATTTCAATTAACTTGTTGAAATATTGCAATCACCCTTATCCAAAAACGATATTTAAATCAACTTTTTTGCAGTAACACACTCACATTTTTCATAAAACAAACACATTTTTTTCAGGAATCTACTCTCTGGAACCTAAAACTAATTTAAAAAAAATATCTTTCTAGGCATCCACTGTCCATAATCGTGCAAGAAAATTTCAATTGACTTGTTGAAATATTGCAATCACCCTTATCCAAAAATGAAATTTAAATCAACTTTTTAGCAGTAACAAACTCACATTTTTCATAAAACAAACACATTTTTTCAAGAATCTACTCTCTGGAACCTAAAACTAATTTTAAAAAAACATCTTTCTAGGCATCCACTGTCCCTAATCGTACAAGAAAATTTCAATTGACTTGTTGAAATATTGCAATCACCCTTATTCAAAAACGAAATTTAAATCAACTTTTTAGCAGTAACACCCTCACATTTTTCATAAAACAAACACATTTTTTTCAGGAATCTACTCTCTGGAACCTAAAACTAATTTAAAAAAAAATCTTTCTAGGCATCCACTGTCCCTAATCGTGCAAGAAAATTTCAATTGACTTGTTGAAGTATTGCAATCACCCTCATCCAAAAACGAAATTTAAATCAACTTTTTAGCAGTAACACACTCACATTTTTCATAAAACAAACACATTTTTTTCAGGAATCTACTCTCTGGAACCTAAAACTAATTTTAAAAAAACATCTTTCTAGGCAGCCACTGTCCCTAATCGTGCAAGAAAATTTCAATTGACTTGTTGAAATATTGCAATCACCCTTATCCAAAAACGAAATTTAAATCAACTTTTTAGCAGTAACACACTCACATTTTTCATAAAACAAACACATTTTTTCAGGAATCAACTCTCTGGAACCTAAAACAAATATAAAAAAAACATCTTTCTATGCATCCACTCTCCCTAATCGTGCAAGAAAATTTCAATTAACTTGTTGAAATGATGCATTCACGCTTATCCTGAAACTAAATTTAAATCAACTTTTTTGCAGTAACACACTCACATTTTTCATGAAACAAATAATTTTTTTTTCAGGAATCCACTCTCTGGAACCTATAACGAATTTGTAAAAAACATCTTTCTAGGCATCCACTCTCCCTAATCTTGCAAGAAAATTTCAATTAACTTGTTGAAATATTGCAATCACCCTTATCCAAAAACGATATTTAAATCAACTTTTTAGCAGTAACACACTCACATTTTTCATAAAACAAACACATTTTTTTCAGGAATCTACTCTCTGGAACCTAAAACTAATTTTAAAAAAAACATCTTTCTAGGCATCCACTGTCCCTAATCGTGCAAGAAAATTTCAATTGACTTGTTGAAATATTGCAATCACCCTTATCCAAAAACGAAATTTAAATCAACTTTTTAGCAGTAACACACTCACATTTTTCATAAAACAAACACATTTTTTTCAGGAATCTACTCTCTGAAACCTAAAACTAATTTTAAAAAATATCTTTGTAGGCATCCACTGTCCCTAATCGTGCAAGAAAATTTCAATTGACTTGTTGAAATATTGCAATCACCCTTATTCAAAAACGAAATTTAAATCAACTTTTTAGCAGTAACACCCTCACATTTTTCATAAAACAAACACATTTTTTTCAGGAATCTACTCTCTGAAACCTAAAACTAATTTAAAAAAACATCTTTCTAGGCATCCACTCTCCCTAATCTTCCAAGAAAATTTCAATTAACTTATTGAAATATTGCAATCACCCTTATCCAAAAACGATATTTAAATCAACTTTTTAGCAGTAACACACTCACATTTTTCATAAAACAAACACATTTTTTTCAGGAATCTACTCTCTGAAACCTAAAACTAATTTTAAAAAAACATCTTTCTAGGCATCCACTGTCCCTAATCGTGCAAGAAAATTTCAATTGACTTGTTAAAATATTGCAATCACCCTTATCCAAAAATGAAATTTAAATCAACTTTTTAGCAGTAACACACTCACATTTTTCATAAAACAAACACATTTTTTCAGGAATCTACTCTCTGGAACCTAAAACTAATTTTAGAAAAACATCTTTCTAGGCATCCATTGTCCCTAATCGTGCAAGAAAATTTCAATTGACTTGTTGAAATATTGCAATCACCCTTATTCAAAAACGAAATTTAAATCAACTTTTTAGCAGTAACACCCTCACATTTTTCAAAAAACAAACACATTTTTTTCAGGAATCTACTCTCTGAAACCTAATACTAATTTAAAAAAGAAATCTTTCTATGCATCCACTGTCCCTAATCGTGCAAGAAAATTTCAATTGACTTGTTGAAGTATTGCAATCACCCTTATCCAAAAACGAAATTTAAATCAACTTTTTAGCAGTAACACACTCACATTTTTCATAAAACAAACACATTTTTTTCAGGAATCTACTCTCTGGAACCTAAAACTAATTTAAAAAAAACATCTTTCTAGGCATCCACTGTCCCTAATCGTGCAAGAAAATTTCAATTGACTTGTTGAAATATTGCAATCACCCTTATCCAAAAATGAAATTTAAATCAACTTTTTAGCAGTAACACACTCACATTTTTCATAAAACAAACACATTTTTTTCAGGAATCTACTCTCTGGAACCTAAAACTAATTTTAAAAAAACATCTTTCTAGGCATCCACTGTCCCTAATCGTGCAAGAAAATTTCAATTGACTTGTTGAAATATTGCAATCACCCTTATTCAAAAACGAAATTTAAATCAACTTTTTAGCAGTAACACCCTCACATTTTTCATAAAACAAACACATTTTTTTCAGGAATCTACTCTCTGGAACCTAAAACTAATTTTAAAAAAACATCTTTCTAGGCATCCACTGTCCCTAATCGTGCAAGAAAATTTCAATTGACTTGTTGAAGTATTGCAATCACCCTTATCCAAAAACGAAATTTAAATCAACTTTTTAGCAGTAACACACTCACATTTTTCATAAAACAAACACATTTTTTTTCAGGAATCTACTCTCTGGAACCTAAAACTAATTTTAAAAAAACATCTTTCTAGGCATCCACTGTCCCTAATCGTGCAAGAAAATTTCAATTGACTTGTTGAAATATTGCAATCACCATTATCCAAAAACGAAATTTAAATCAACTTTTTAGCAGTAACACACTCACATTTTTCATAAAACAAACACATTTTTTTCAGGAATCTACTCTCTGAAACCTAAAACTAATTTTAAAAAAACATCTTTCTAGGCATCCACTGTCCCTAATCGTGCAAGAAAATTTCAATTGACTTGTTGAAATATTGCAATCACCCTTATCCAAAAACGAAATTTAAATCAACTTTTTAGCAGTAACACACTCACATTTTTCATAAAACAAACACATTTTTTCAGGAATCAACTCTCTGGAACCTAAAACAAATATGAAAAAAACATCTTTCTATGCATCCACTCTCCAGAATCGTGCAAGAAAATTTCAATTAACTTGTTGAAATGATGCATTCACGCTTATCCTGAAACTAAATTTAAATCAACTTTTTAGCAGTAACACACTCACATTTTTCATAAAACAAACACATTTTTTCAGGAATCTACTCTCTGGAACCTAAAACTAATTTAAAAAAAAACATCTTTCTAGGCATCCACTGTCCCTAATCGTGCAAGAAAATTTCAATTGACTTGTTGAAATATTGCAATCACCCTTATCCAAAAACGAAATTTAAATCAACTTTTTAGCAGTAACACACTCACATTTTTCAGAAAACAAACACATTTTTTTCAGGAATCTACTCTCTGAAACCTAAAACTAATTTAAAAAAAATATCTTTCTAGGCATCCACTGTCCCTAATCGTGCAAGAAAATTTCAATTGACTTGTTGAAATATTGCAATCACCCTTATTCAAAAACGAAATTTAAATCAACTTTTTAGCAGTAACACCCTCACATTTTTCATAAAACAAACACATTATTTTCAGGAATCTACTCTCTGAAACCTAAAACTAATTAAAAAAAACATCTTTCTAGGCATCCACTCTCCCTAATCATCCAAGAAAATTTCAATTAACTTATTGAAATATTGCAATCACCCTTATCCAAAAATGATATTTAAATCAACTTTTTAGCAGTAACACACTCACATTTTTCATAAAACAAACACATTTTTTTCAGGAATCTACTCTCTGGAACCTAAAACTAATTTTAAAAAAACATCTTTCTAGGCATCCACTGTCCCTAATCGTGCAAGAAAATTTCAATTGACTTGTTGAAATATTGCAATCACCCTTATCCAAAAATGAAATTTAAATCAACTTTTTAGCAGTAACACACTCACATTTTTCATAAAACAAACACATTTTTTTCAGGAATCTACTCTCTGGAACCTAAAACTAATTTAAAAAAAACATCTTTCAAGGCATCCATTGTCCCTAATCGTGCAAGAAAATTTCAATTGACTTGTTGAAATATTGCAATCACCCTTATTCAAAAACGAAATTTAAATCAACTTTTTAGCAGTAACACCCTCACATTTTTCATAAAACAAACACATTTTTTTCAGGAATCTACTCTCTGAAACCTAATACTAATTTAAAAAAGAAATCTTTCTATGCATCCACTGTCCCTAATCGTGCAAGAAAATTTCAATTGACTTGTTGAAGTATTGCAATCACCCTTATCCAAAAACGAAATTTAAATCAACTTTTTAGCAGTAACACACTCACATTTTTCATAAAACAAACACATTTTTTTCAGGAATCTACTCTCTGGAACCTAAAACTAATTTTAAAAAAAATCTTTCTAGGCATCCACTGTCCCTAATCGTGCAAGAAAATTTCAATTAACTTGTTGAAATATTGCAATCACCCTTATCCAAAAACGAAATTTAAATCAACTTTTTAGCAGTAACACACTCACATTTTTCATAAAACAAACACATTTTTTTCAGGAATCTACTCTCTGAAACCTAAAACAAATTTTAAAAAAATATCTTTCTAGGCATCCACTCTCCCTAATCTTCCAAGAAAATTTCAATTAACTTGTTGAAATATTGCAATCACCCTTATCCAAAAACGAAATTTAAATCAACTTTTTAGCAGTAACACACTCACATTTTTCATAAAACAAACACATTTTTTTCAGGAATCAACTGTCTGGAACCTAAAACAAATATAAAAAAAACATCTTTCTATGCATCCACTCTCCCTAATCGTGCAAGAAAATTTCAATTAACTTGTTGAAATGATGCATTCACGCTTATCCTGAAACTAAATTTAAATCAACTTTTTTGCAGTAACACACTCACATTTTTCATGAAACAAATAATTTTTTTTTCAGGAATCCACTCTCTGGAACCTATAACGAATTTGTAAAAAACATCTTTCTAATCATCCACTCTCCCTAATCTTGCAAGAAAATTTCAATTAACTTGTTGAAATATTGCAATCACCCTTATCCAAAAACGATATTTAAATCAACTTTTTTGCAGTAACACACTCACATTTTTCATAAAACAAACACATTTTTTTCAGGAATCTACTCTCTGGAACCTAAAACTAATTTTAAAAAAACATCTTTCTAGGCATCCACTGTCCCTAATCGTGCAAGAAAATTTCAATTGACTTGTTGAAATATTGCAATCACCCTTATCCAAAAATGAAATTTAAATCAACTTTTTAGCAGTAACACACTCACATTTTTCATAAAACAAACACATTTTTTTCAGGAATCTACTCTCTGGAACCTAAAACTAATTTAAAAAAAACATCTTTCTAGGCATCCATTGTCCCTAATCGTGCAAGAAAATTTCAATTGACTTGTTGAAATATTGCAATCACCCTTATTCAAAAACGAAATTTAAATCAGCTTTTTAGCAGTAACACCCTCACATTTTTCATAAAACAAACACATTTTTTTCAGGAATCTACTCTCTGAAACCTAATACTAATTTAAAAAAGAAATCTTTCTATGCATCCACTGTCCCTAATCGTGCAAGAAAATTTCAATTGACTTGTTGAAGTATTGCAATCACCCTTATCAAAAAACGTAATTTAAATCAACTTTTTAGCAGTAACACACTCACATTTTTCATAAAATAAACACATTTTTTTCAGGAATCTACTCTCTGGAACCTAAAACTAATTTTAAAAAAACATCTTTCTAGGCATCCACTGTCCCTAATCGTGCAAGAAAATTTCAATTAACTTGTTGAAATATTGCAATCACCCTTATCCAAAAACGAAATTTAAATCAACTTTTTAGCAGTAACACACTCACATTTTTCATAAAACAAACACATTTTTTTCAGGAATCTACTCTCTGAAACCTAAAACTAATTTAAAAAAAATATCTTTCTAGGCATCCACTGTCCCTAATCGTGCAAGAAAATTTCAATTGACTTGTTGAAATATTGCAATCACCCTTATTCAAAAACAAAATTTAAATCAACTTTTTAGCAGTAACACCCTCACATTTTTCATAAAACAAACACATTTTTTTCAGGAATCTACTCTCTGAAACCTAAAACTAATTAAAAAAAACATCTTTCTAGGCATCCACTCTCCCTAATCTTCCAAGAAAATTTCAATTAACTTATTGAAATATTGCAATCACCCTTATCCAAAAACGATATTTAAATCAACTTTTTAGCAGTAACACACTCACATTTTTCATAAAACAAACACATTTTTTTCAGGAATCTACTCTCTGGAACCTAAAACTAATTTTAAAAAAACATATTTCTAGGCATCCACTGTCCCTAATCGTGCAAGAAAATTTCAATTGACTTGTTGAAGTATTGCAATCACCCTTATCAAAAAACGTAATTTAAATCAACTTTTTAGCAGTAACACACTCACATTTTTCATAAAATAAACACATTTTTTTCAGGAATCTACTCTCTGGAACCTAAAACTAATTTTAAAAAAACATCTTTCTAGGCATCCACTGTCCCTAATCGTGCAAGAAAATTTCAATTAACTTGTTGAAATATTGCAATCACCCTTATCCAAAAACGAAATTTAAATCAACTTTTTAGCAGTAACACACTCACATTTTTCATAAAACAAACACATTTTTTTCAGGAATCTACTCTCTGAAACCTAAAACTAATTTAAAAAAAATATCTTTCTAGGCATCCACTGTCCCTAATCGTGCAAGAAAATTTCAATTGACTTGTTGAAATATTGCAATCACCCTTATTCAAAAACAAAATTTAAATCAACTTTTTAGCAGTAACACCCTCACATTTTTCATAAAACAAACACATTTTTTTCAGGAATCTACTCTCTGAAACCTAAAACTAATTAAAAAAAACATCTTTCTAGGCATCCACTCTCCCTAATCTTCCAAGAAAATTTCAATTAACTTATTGAAATATTGCAATCACCCTTATCCAAAAACGATATTTAAATCAACTTTTTAGCAGTAACACACTCACATTTTTCATAAAACAAACACATTTTTTTCAGGAATCTACTCTCTGGAACCTAAAACTAATTTTAAAAAAACATATTTCTAGGCATCCACTGTCCCTAATCGTGCAAGAAAATTTCAATTGACTTGTTGAAATATTGCAATCACCCTTATCCAAAAATGAAATTTAAATCAACTTTTTAGCAGTAACACACTCACATTTTTCATAAAACAAACACATTTTTTTCAGGAATCTACTCTCTGGAACCTAAAACTAATTTTAAAAAAACATCTTTCTAGGCATCCACTGTCCCTAATCGTGCAAGAAAATTTCAATTGACTTGTTGAAGTATTGCAATCACCCTTATCCAAAAACGAAATTTAAATCAACTTTTTAGCAGTAACACACTCACATTTTTCATAAAACAAACACATTTTTTTTCAGGAATCTACTCTCTGGAACCTAAAACTAATTTTAAAAAAACATCTTTCTAGGCATCCACTGTCCCTAATCGTGCAAGAAAATTTCAATTGACTTGTTGAAATATTGCAATCACCCTTATCCAAAAACGAAATTTAAATCAACTTTTTAGCAGTAACACACTCACATTTTTCATAAAACAAACACATTTTTTTCAGGAATCTACTCTCTGAAACCTAAAACTAATTTTAAAAAAACATCTTTCTAGGCATCCACTGTCCCTAATCGTGCAAGAAAATTTCAATTGACTTATTGAAATATTGCAATCACCCTTATTCAAAAACGAAATTTAAATCAACTTTTTAGCAGTAACACCCTCACATTTTTCATAAAACAAACACATTTTTTTCAGGAATCTACTCTCTGAAACCTAAAACTAATTAAAAAAAACATCTTTCTAGGCATCCACTCTCCCTAATCTTCCAAGAAAATTTCAATTAACTTATTGAAATATTGCAATCACCCTTATCCAAAAACGATATTTAAATCAACTTTTTTGCAGTAACACACTCACATTTTTCATAAAACAAACACATTTTTTTCAGGAATCTACTCTCTGAAACCTAAAACTAATTTAAAAAAAATATCTTTCTAGGCATCCATTGTCCCCAATCTTGCAAGAAAATTTCAATTGACTTGTTGAAATGATGCATTCACACCTATCCTGAAACTAAATTTAAATCAACTTTTTTGCAGTAACACACTCACATTTTTCATAAAACAAACACATTTTTTTCAGGAATCTACTCTCTGAAACCTAAAACTAATTTAAAAAAAATATCTTTCTAGGCATCCACTGTCCCTAATCGTGCAAGAAAATTTCAATTGACTTGTTGAAATATTGCAATCACCCTTATTCAAAAACGTAATTTAAATCAACTTTTTAGCAGTAACACCCTCACATTTTTCATAAAACAAACACATTTTTTTCAGGAATCTACTCTCTGAAACCTAAAACTAATTAAAAAAAACATCTTTCTAGGCATCCACTCTCCCTAATCTTCCAAGAAAATTTCAATTAACTTATTGAAATATTGCAATCACCCTTATCCAAAAACGATATTTAAATCAACTTTTTAGCAGTAACACACTCACATTTTTCATAAAACAAACACATTTTTTTCAGGAATCTACTCTCTGAAACCTAAAACTAATTTTAAAAAAACATCTTTCTAGGCATCCACTGTCCCTAATCGTGCAAGAAAATTTCAATTGACTTATTGAAATATTGCAATCACCCTTATTCAAAAACGAAATTTAAATCAACTTTTTAGCAGTAACACCCTCATATTTTTCATAAAACAAACACATTTTTTTCAGGAATCTACTCTCTGAAACCTAATACTAATTTAAAAAAGAAATCTGTCTATGCATCCACTGTCCCTAATCGTGCAAGAAAATTTCAATTGACTTGTTGAAGTATTGCAATCACCCTAATCCAAAAACGAAATTTAAATCAACTTTTTAGCAGTAACACACTCACATTTTTCAGAAAACAAACACATTTTTTTCAGGAATCTACTCTCTGAAACCTAAAACTAATTTAAAAAAAATATCTTTCTAGGCATCCACTGTCCCTAATCGTGCAAGAAAATTTCAATTGACTTGTTGAAATATTGCAATCACCCTTATTCAAAAACGAAATTTAAATCAACTTTTTAGCAGTAACACCCTCACATTTTTCATAAAACAAACACATTATTTTCAGGAATCTACTCTCTGAAACCTAAAACTAATTAAAAAAAACATCTTTCTAGGCATCCACTCTCCCTAATCATCCAAGAAAATTTCAATTAACTTATTGAAATATTGCAATCACCCTTATCCAAAAATGATATTTAAATCAACTTTTTAGCAGTAACACACTCACATTTTTCATAAAACAAACACATTTTTTTCAGGAATCTACTCTCTGGAACCTAAAACTAATTTTAAAAAAACATCTTTCTAGGCATCCACTGTCCCTAATCGTGCAAGAAAATTTCAATTGACTTGTTGAAATATTGCAATCACCCTTATCCAAAAATGAAATTTAAATCAACTTTTTAGCAGTAACACACTCACATTTTTCATAAAACAAACACATTTTTTTCAGGAATCTACTCTCTGGAACCTAAAACTAATTTAAAAAAAACATCTTTCAAGGCATCCATTGTCCCTAATCGTGCAAGAAAATTTCAATTGACTTGTTGAAATATTGCAATCACCCTTATTCAAAAACGAAATTTAAATCAACTTTTTAGCAGTAACACCCTCACATTTTTCATAAAACAAACACATTTTTTTCAGGAATCTACTCTCTGAAACCTAATACTAATTTAAAAAAGAAATCTTTCTATGCATCCACTGTCCCTAATCGTGCAAGAAAATTTCAATTGACTTGTTGAAGTATTGCAATCACCCTTATCCAAAAACGAAATTTAAATCAACTTTTTAGCAGTAACACACTCACATTTTTCATAAAACAAACACATTTTTTTCAGGAATCTACTCTCTGGAACCTAAAACTAATTTTAAAAAAAATCTTTCTAGGCATCCACTGTCCCTAATCGTGCAAGAAAATTTCAATTAACTTGTTGAAATATTGCAATCACCCTTATCCAAAAACGAAATTTAAATCAACTTTTTAGCAGTAACACACTCACATTTTTCATAAAACAAACACATTTTTTTCAGGAATCTACTCTCTGAAACCTAAAACAAATTTTAAAAAAATATCTTTCTAGGCATCCACTCTCCCTAATCTTCCAAGAAAATTTCAATTAACTTGTTGAAATATTGCAATCACCCTTATCCAAAAACGAAATTTAAATCAACTTTTTAGCAGTAACACACTCACATTTTTCATAAAACAAACACATTTTTTTCAGGAATCAACTGTCTGGAACCTAAAACAAATATAAAAAAAACATCTTTCTATGCATCCACTCTCCCTAATCGTGCAAGAAAATTTCAATTAACTTGTTGAAATGATGCATTCACGCTTATCCTGAAACTAAATTTAAATCAACTTTTTTGCAGTAACACACTCACATTTTTCATGAAACAAATAATTTTTTTTTCAGGAATCCACTCTCTGGAACCTATAACGAATTTGTAAAAAACATCTTTCTAATCATCCACTCTCCCTAATCTTGCAAGAAAATTTCAATTAACTTGTTGAAATATTGCAATCACCCTTATCCAAAAACGATATTTAAATCAACTTTTTTGCAGTAACACACTCACATTTTTCATAAAACAAACACATTTTTTTCAGGAATCTACTCTCTGGAACCTAAAACTAATTTTAAAAAAACATCTTTCTAGGCATCCACTGTCCCTAATCGTGCAAGAAAATTTCAATTGACTTGTTGAAATATTGCAATCACCCTTATCCAAAAATGAAATTTAAATCAACTTTTTAGCAGTAACACACTCACATTTTTCATAAAACAAACACATTTTTTTCAGGAATCTACTCTCTGGAACCTAAAACTAATTTAAAAAAAACATCTTTCTAGGCATCCATTGTCCCTAATCGTGCAAGAAAATTTCAATTGACTTGTTGAAATATTGCAATCACCCTTATTCAAAAACGAAATTTAAATCAGCTTTTTAGCAGTAACACCCTCACATTTTTCATAAAACAAACACATTTTTTTCAGGAATCTACTCTCTGAAACCTAATACTAATTTAAAAAAGAAATCTTTCTATGCATCCACTGTCCCTAATCGTGCAAGAAAATTTCAATTGACTTGTTGAAGTATTGCAATCACCCTTATCAAAAAACGTAATTTAAATCAACTTTTTAGCAGTAACACACTCACATTTTTCATAAAATAAACACATTTTTTTCAGGAATCTACTCTCTGGAACCTAAAACTAATTTTAAAAAAACATCTTTCTAGGCATCCACTGTCCCTAATCGTGCAAGAAAATTTCAATTAACTTGTTGAAATATTGCAATCACCCTTATCCAAAAACGAAATTTAAATCAACTTTTTAGCAGTAACACACTCACATTTTTCATAAAACAAACACATTTTTTTCAGGAATCTACTCTCTGAAACCTAAAACTAATTTAAAAAAAATATCTTTCTAGGCATCCACTGTCCCTAATCGTGCAAGAAAATTTCAATTGACTTGTTGAAATATTGCAATCACCCTTATTCAAAAACAAAATTTAAATCAACTTTTTAGCAGTAACACCCTCACATTTTTCATAAAACAAACACATTTTTTTCAGGAATCTACTCTCTGAAACCTAAAACTAATTAAAAAAAACATCTTTCTAGGCATCCACTCTCCCTAATCTTCCAAGAAAATTTCAATTAACTTATTGAAATATTGCAATCACCCTTATCCAAAAACGATATTTAAATCAACTTTTTAGCAGTAACACACTCACATTTTTCATAAAACAAACACATTTTTTTCAGGAATCTACTCTCTGGAACCTAAAACTAATTTTAAAAAAACATATTTCTAGGCATCCACTGTCCCTAATCGTGCAAGAAAATTTCAATTGACTTGTTGAAGTATTGCAATCACCCTTATCAAAAAACGTAATTTAAATCAACTTTTTAGCAGTAACACACTCACATTTTTCATAAAATAAACACATTTTTTTCAGGAATCTACTCTCTGGAACCTAAAACTAATTTTAAAAAAACATCTTTCTAGGCATCCACTGTCCCTAATCGTGCAAGAAAATTTCAATTAACTTGTTGAAATATTGCAATCACCCTTATCCAAAAACGAAATTTAAATCAACTTTTTAGCAGTAACACACTCACATTTTTCATAAAACAAACACATTTTTTTCAGGAATCTACTCTCTGAAACCTAAAACTAATTTAAAAAAAATATCTTTCTAGGCATCCACTGTCCCTAATCGTGCAAGAAAATTTCAATTGACTTGTTGAAATATTGCAATCACCCTTATTCAAAAACAAAATTTAAATCAACTTTTTAGCAGTAACACCCTCACATTTTTCATAAAACAAACACATTTTTTTCAGGAATCTACTCTCTGAAACCTAAAACTAATTAAAAAAAACATCTTTCTAGGCATCCACTCTCCCTAATCTTCCAAGAAAATTTCAATTAACTTATTGAAATATTGCAATCACCCTTATCCAAAAACGATATTTAAATCAACTTTTTAGCAGTAACACACTCACATTTTTCATAAAACAAACACATTTTTTTCAGGAATCTACTCTCTGGAACCTAAAACTAATTTTAAAAAAACATATTTCTAGGCATCCACTGTCCCTAATCGTGCAAGAAAATTTCAATTGACTTGTTGAAATATTGCAATCACCCTTATCCAAAAATGAAATTTAAATCAACTTTTTAGCAGTAACACACTCACATTTTTCATAAAACAAACACATTTTTTTCAGGAATCTACTCTCTGGAACCTAAAACTAATTTTAAAAAAACATCTTTCTAGGCATCCACTGTCCCTAATCGTGCAAGAAAATTTCAATTGACTTGTTGAAGTATTGCAATCACCCTTATCCAAAAACGAAATTTAAATCAACTTTTTAGCAGTAACACACTCACATTTTTCATAAAACAAACACATTTTTTTTCAGGAATCTACTCTCTGGAACCTAAAACTAATTTTAAAAAAACATCTTTCTAGGCATCCACTGTCCCTAATCGTGCAAGAAAATTTCAATTGACTTGTTGAAATATTGCAATCACCCTTATCCAAAAACGAAATTTAAATCAACTTTTTAGCAGTAACACACTCACATTTTTCATAAAACAAACACATTTTTTTCAGGAATCTACTCTCTGAAACCTAAAACTAATTTTAAAAAAACATCTTTCTAGGCATCCACTGTCCCTAATCGTGCAAGAAAATTTCAATTGACTTATTGAAATATTGCAATCACCCTTATTCAAAAACGAAATTTAAATCAACTTTTTAGCAGTAACACCCTCACATTTTTCATAAAACAAACACATTTTTTTCAGGAATCTACTCTCTGAAACCTAAAACTAATTAAAAAAAACATCTTTCTAGGCATCCACTCTCCCTAATCTTCCAAGAAAATTTCAATTAACTTATTGAAATATTGCAATCACCCTTATCCAAAAACGATATTTAAATCAACTTTTTTGCAGTAACACACTCACATTTTTCATAAAACAAACACATTTTTTTCAGGAATCTACTCTCTGAAACCTAAAACTAATTTAAAAAAAATATCTTTCTAGGCATCCATTGTCCCCAATCTTGCAAGAAAATTTCAATTGACTTGTTGAAATGATGCATTCACACCTATCCTGAAACTAAATTTAAATCAACTTTTTTGCAGTAACACACTCACATTTTTCATAAAACAAACACATTTTTTTCAGGAATCTACTCTCTGAAACCTAAAACTAATTTAAAAAAAATATCTTTCTAGGCATCCACTGTCCCTAATCGTGCAAGAAAATTTCAATTGACTTGTTGAAATATTGCAATCACCCTTATTCAAAAACGTAATTTAAATCAACTTTTTAGCAGTAACACCCTCACATTTTTCATAAAACAAACACATTTTTTTCAGGAATCTACTCTCTGAAACCTAAAACTAATTAAAAAAAACATCTTTCTAGGCATCCACTCTCCCTAATCTTCCAAGAAAATTTCAATTAACTTATTGAAATATTGCAATCACCCTTATCCAAAAACGATATTTAAATCAACTTTTTAGCAGTAACACACTCACATTTTTCATAAAACAAACACATTTTTTTCAGGAATCTACTCTCTGAAACCTAAAACTAATTTTAAAAAAACATCTTTCTAGGCATCCACTGTCCCTAATCGTGCAAGAAAATTTCAATTGACTTATTGAAATATTGCAATCACCCTTATTCAAAAACGAAATTTAAATCAACTTTTTAGCAGTAACACCCTCATATTTTTCATAAAACAAACACATTTTTTTCAGGAATCTACTCTCTGAAACCTAATACTAATTTAAAAAAGAAATCTGTCTATGCATCCACTGTCCCTAATCGTGCAAGAAAATTTCAATTGACTTGTTGAAGTATTGCAATCACCCTAATCCAAAAACGAAATTTAAATCAACTTTTTAGCAGTAACACACTCACATTTTTCATAAAACAAACACATTTTTTTCAGGAATCTACTCTCTGAAACCTAAAACTAATTTTAAAAAAACATCTTTCTAGGCATCCACTGTCCCTAATCGTGCAAGAAAATTTCAATTGACTTGTTGAAATATTGCAATCACTCTTATTCAAAAACGAAATTTAAATCAACTTTTTAGCAGTAACACCCTCACATTTTTCATAAAACAAACACATTTTTTTCAGGAATCTACTCTCTGAAACCTAAAACTAATTAAAAAAAACATCTTTCTAGGCATCCACTCTCCCTAATCTTCCAAGAAAATTTCAATTAACTTATTGAAATATTGCAATCACCCTTATCCAAAAACGATATTTAAAACAACTTTTTAGCAGTAACACACTCACATTTTTCATAAAACAAACACATTTTTTTCAGGAATCTACTCTCTGGAACCTAAAACTAATTTTAAAAAAACATCTTTCTAGGCATCCACTGTCCCTAATCGTGCAAGAAAATTTCAATTGACTTGTTGAAATATTGCAATCACCCTTATCCAAAAACAAAATTTAAATCAACTTTTTAGCAGTAACACACTCACATTTTTCATAAAACAAACACATTTTTTTCAGGAATCTACTCTCTGAAACCTAAAACTAATTTAAAAAAAATATCTTTCTAGGCATCCACTGTCCCTAATCGTGCAAGAAAATTTCAATTGACTTGTTGAAATATTGCAATCACCCTTATTCAAAAACGAAATTTAAATCAACTTTTTAGCAGTAACACCCTCACATTTTTCATAAAACAAACACATTTATTTCAGGAATCTACTCTCTGAAACCTAAAACTAATTAAAAAAAACATCTTTCTAGGCATCCACTCTCCCTAATCTTCCAAGAAAATTTCAATTAACTTATTGAAATATTGCAATCACCCTTATCCAAAAACGATATTTAAATCAACTTTTTAGCAGTAACACACTCACATTTTTCATAAAACAAACACATTTTTTTCAGGAATCTACTCTCTGGAACCTAAAACTAATTTTAAAAAAACATCTTTCTAGGCATCCACTGTCCCTAATCGTGCAAGAAATTTTCAATTGACTTGTTGAAATATTGCAATCACCCTTATTCAAAAACGAAATTTAAATCAACTTTTTAGCAGTAACACCCTCACATTTTTCATAAAACAAACACATTTTTTTCAGGAATCTACTCTCTGGAAACTAAAACTAATTTTAAAAAAACATCTTTCTAGGCATCCACTGTCCCTAATCATGCAAGAAAATTTCAATTGACTTGTTGAAGTATTGCAATCACCCTTATCCAAAAACGAAATTTAAATCAACTTTTTAGCAGTAACACACTCACATTTTTCATAAAACAAACACATTTTTTTTCAGGAATCTACTCTCTGGAACCTAAAACTAATTTAAAAAAAAACATCTTTCTAGGCATCCACTGTCCCTAATTGTGCAAGAAAATTTCAATTGACTTGTTGAAATATTGCAATCACCCTTATCCAAAAACGAAATTTAAATCAACTTTTTAGCAGTAACACACTCACATTTTTCATAAAACAAACACATTTTTTTCAGGAATCTACTCTCTGAAACCTAAAACTAATTTAAAAAAAACATCTTTCTAGGCATCCACTGTCCCTAATCGTGCAAGAAAATTTCAATTGACTTATTGAAATATTGCAATCACCCTTATTCAAAAATGAAATTTAAATCAACTTTTTAGCAGGAACACCCTCACATTTTTCATAAAACAAACACATTTTTTTCAGGAATCTACTCTCTGAAACCTAAAACTAATTAAAAAAAAAACATCTTTCTAGGCATCCACTCTCCCTAATCTTCCAAGAAAATTTCAATTAACTTATTGAAATATTGCAATCACCCTTATCCAAAAACGATATTTAAATCAACTTTTTTGCAGTAACACACTCACATTTTTCATAAAACAAACACATTTTTTTCAGGAATCTACTCTCTGAAACCTAAAACTAATTTAAAAAAAAATCTTTCTAGGCATCCATTGTCCCCAATCTTGCAGGAAAATTTCAATTGACTTGTTGAAATGATGCATTCACACCTATCCTGAAACTAAATTTAAATCAACTTTTTTGCAGTAACACACTCACATTTTTCATGAAACAAATAATTTTTTTTTCAGGAATCCACTCTCTGGAACCTATAACGAATTTCTAAAAAACATCTTTCTAGGCATCCACTCTCCCTAATCTTGCAAGAAAATTTCAATTAACTTGTTGAAATATTGCAATCACCCTTATCCAAAAACGAAATTTAAATCAACTTTTTAGCAGTAACACACTCACATTTTTCATAAAACAAACACATTTTTTTCAGGAATCTACTCTCTGAAACCTAAAACTAATTTTAAAAAAAATATCTTTCTAGGCATCCACTGTCCCTAATCGTGCAAGAAAATTTCAATTGACTTGTTGAAATATTGCAATGACCCTTATTCAAAAACGTAATTTAAATCAACTTTTTAGCAGTAACACCCTCACATTTTTCATAAAACAAACACATTTTTTTCAGGAATCTACTCTCTGAAACCTAAAACTAATTAAAAAAAACATCTTTCTAGGCATCCACTCTCCCTAATCTTCCAAGAAAATTTCAATTAACTTATTGAAATATTGCAATCACCCTTATCCAAAAACGATATTTAAATCAACTTTTTTGCAGTAACACACTCACATTTTTCATAAAACAAACACATTTTTTTCAGGAATCTACTCTCTGGAAACTAAAACTAATTTTAAAAAAACATCTTTCTAGGCTTCCACTGTCCCTAATCGTGCAAGAAAATTTCAATTGACTTGTTGAAATATTGCAATCACCCTTCTCCAAAAACGAAATTTAAATCAACTTTTTAGCAGTAACACACTCACATTTTTCATAAAACAAACACATTTTTTTCAGGAATCTACTCTCTGAAACCTAAAACTAATTAAAAAAAAAATATCGTTCTAGGCATCCACTGTCCCTAATCGTGCAAGAAAATTTCAATTGACTTGTTGAAATATTGCAATGACCCTTATTCAAAAACGTAATTTAAATCAACTTTTTAGCAGTAACACCCTCACATTTTTCATAAAACAAACACATTTTTTTCAGGAATCTACTCTCTGAAACCTAAAACTAATTAAAAAAACATCTTTCTAGGCATCCACTCTCCCTAATCTTCCAAGAAAATTTCAATTAACTTATTGAAATATTGCAATCACCCTTATCCAAAAACGATATTTAAATCAACTTTTTTGCAGTAACACACTCACATTTTTCATAAAACAAACACATTTTTTTCAGGAATCTACTCTCTGAAACCTAAAACTAATTTAAAAAAAACATCTTTCTAGGCATCCATTGTCCCCAATCGTGCAAGAAAATTTCAATTGACTTGTTAAATATTGCAATCACCCTTATTCAAAAACGAAATTTAAAACAACTTTTTAGCAGTAACACACTCACATTTTTCATAAAACAAACACATTTTTTTCAGGAATCTACTCTCTGGAACCTAAAACTAATTTTAAAAAAACATCTTTCTAGGCATCCACTGTCCCTAATCGTGCAAGAAAATTTCAATTGACTTGTTGAAATATTGCAATCACCCTTATCCAAAAACAAAATTTAAATCAACTTTTTAGCAGTAACACACTCACATTTTTCATAAAACAAACACATTTTTTTCAGGAATCTACTCTCTGAAACCTAAAACTAATTTAAAAAAAATATCTTTCTAGGCATCCACTGTCCCTAATCGTGCAAGAAAATTTCAATTGACTTGTTGAAATATTGCAATCACCCTTATTCAAAAACGAAATTTAAATCAACTTTTTAGCAGTAACACCCTCACATTTTTCATAAAACAAACACATTTATTTCAGGAATCTACTCTCTGAAACCTAAAACTAATTAAAAAAAACATCTTTCTAGGCATCCACTCTCCCTAATCTTCCAAGAAAATTTCAATTAACTTATTGAAATATTGCAATCACCCTTATCCAAAAACGATATTTAAATCAACTTTTTAGCAGTAACACACTCACATTTTTCATAAAACAAACACATTTTTTTCAGGAATCTACTCTCTGGAACCTAAAACTAATTTTAAAAAAACATCTTTCTAGGCATCCACTGTCCCTAATCGTGCAAGAAATTTTCAATTGACTTGTTGAAATATTGCAATCACCCTTATTCAAAAACGAAATTTAAATCAACTTTTTAGCAGTAACACCCTCACATTTTTCATAAAACAAACACATTTTTTTCAGGAATCTACTCTCTGGAAACTAAAACTAATTTTAAAAAAACATCTTTCTAGGCATCCACTGTCCCTAATCATGCAAGAAAATTTCAATTGACTTGTTGAAGTATTGCAATCACCCTTATCCAAAAACGAAATTTAAATCAACTTTTTAGCAGTAACACACTCACATTTTTCATAAAACAAACACATTTTTTTTCAGGAATCTACTCTCTGGAACCTAAAACTAATTTAAAAAAAAACATCTTTCTAGGCATCCACTGTCCCTAATTGTGCAAGAAAATTTCAATTGACTTGTTGAAATATTGCAATCACCCTTATCCAAAAACGAAATTTAAATCAACTTTTTAGCAGTAACACACTCACATTTTTCATAAAACAAACACATTTTTTTCAGGAATCTACTCTCTGAAACCTAAAACTAATTTTAAAAAAACATCTTTCTAGGCATCCACTGTCCCTAATCGTGCAAGAAAATTTCAATTGACTTATTGAAATATTGCAATCACCCTTATTCAAAAATGAAATTTAAATCAACTTTTTAGCAGGAACACCCTCACATTTTTCATAAAACAAACACATTTTTTTCAGGAATCTACTCTCTGAAACCTAAAACTAATTAAAAAAAAAACATCTTTCTAGGCATCCACTCTCCCTAATCTTCCAAGAAAATTTCAATTAACTTATTGAAATATTGCAATCACCCTTATCCAAAAACGATATTTAAATCAACTTTTTTGCAGTAACACACTCACATTTTTCATAAAACAAACACATTTTTTTCAGGAATCTACTCTCTGAAACCTAAAACTAATTTAAAAACAAATCTTTCTAGGCATCCATTGTCCCCAATCTTGCAGGAAAATTTCAATTGACTTGTTGAAATGATGCATTCACACCTATCCTGAAACTAAATTTAAATCAACTTTTTTGCAGTAACACACTCACATTTTTCATGAAACAAATAATTTTTTTTTCAGGAATCCACTCTCTGGAACCTATAACGAATTTCTAAAAAACATCTTTCTAGGCATCCACTCTCCCTAATCTTGCAAGAAAATTTCAATTAACTTGTTGAAATATTGCAATCACCCTTATCCAAAAACGAAATTTAAATCAACTTTTTAGCAGTAACACACTCACATTTTTCATAAAACAAACACATTTTTTTCAGGAATCTACTCTCTGAAACCTAAAACTAATTTTAAAAAAAATATCTTTCTAGGCATCCACTGTCCCTAATCGTGCAAGAAAATTTCAATTGACTTGTTGAAATATTGCAATGACCCTTATTCAAAAACGTAATTTAAATCAACTTTTTAGCAGTAACACCCTCACATTTTTCATAAAACAAACACATTTTTTTCAGGAATCTACTCTCTGAAACCTAAAACTAATTAAAAAAAACATCTTTCTAGGCATCCACTCTCCCTAATCTTCCAAGAAAATTTCAATTAACTTATTGAAATATTGCAATCACCCTTATCCAAAAACGATATTTAAATCAACTTTTTTGCAGTAACACACTCACATTTTTCATAAAACAAACACATTTTTTTCAGGAATCTACTCTCTGGAAACTAAAACTAATTTTAAAAAAACATCTTTCTAGGCTTCCACTGTCCCTAATCGTGCAAGAAAATTTCAATTGACTTGTTGAAATATTGCAATCACCCTTCTCCAAAAACGAAATTTAAATCAACTTTTTAGCAGTAACACACTCACATTTTTCATAAAACAAACACATTTTTTTCAGGAATCTACTCTCTGAAACCTAAAACTAATTAAAAAAAAAATATCGTTCTAGGCATCCACTGTCCCTAATCGTGCAAGAAAATTTCAATTGACTTGTTGAAATATTGCAATGACCCTTATTCAAAAACGTAATTTAAATCAACTTTTTAGCAGTAACACCCTCACATTTTTCATAAAACAAACACATTTTTTTCAGGAATCTACTCTCTGAAACCTAAAACTAATTAAAAAAACATCTTTCTAGGCATCCACTCTCCCTAATCTTCCAAGAAAATTTCAATTAACTTATTGAAATATTGCAATCACCCTTATCCAAAAACGATATTTAAATCAACTTTTTTGCAGTAACACACTCACATTTTTCATAAAACAAACACATTTTTTTCAGGAATCTACTCTCTGAAACCTAAAACTAATTAAAAAAAAACATCTTTCTAGGCATCCATTGTCCCCAATCGTGCAAGAAAATTTCAATTGACTTGTTAAATATTGCAATCACCCTTATTCAAAAACGAAATTTAAATCAACTTTTTAGCAGTAACACCCTCACATTTTTCATAAAACAAACACATTTATTTCAGGAATCTACTCTCTGAAACCTAAAACTAATAAAAAAAAACATCTTTCTAGGCATCCACTCTCCCTAATCTTCCAAGAAAATTTCAATTAACTTATTGAAATATTGCAATCACCCTTATCCAAAAACGATATTTAAATCAACTTTTTAGCAGTAACACACTCACATTTTTCATAAAACAAACACATTTTTTTCAGGAATCTACTCTCTGGAACCTAAAACTAATTTTAAAAAAACATCTTTCTAGGCATCCACTGTCCCTAATCGTGCAAGAAAATTTCAATTGACTTGTTGAAATATTGCAATCACCCTTATCCAAAAATGAAATTTAAATCAACTTTTTAGCAGTAACACACTCACATTTTTCATAAAACAAACACATTTTTTTCAGGAATCTACTCTCTGGAACCTAAAACTAATTTTAAAAAAACATCTTTCTAGGCATCCACTGTCCCTAATCGTGCAAGAAAATTTCAATTGACTTGTTGAAATATTGCAATCACCCTTATTCAAAAACGAAATTTAAATCAACTTTTTAGCAGTAACACCCTCACATTTTTCATAAAACAAACACATTTTTTTCAGGAATCTACTCTCTGGAACCTAAAACTAATTTTAAAAAAACATCTTTCTAGGCATCCACTGTCCCTAATCATGCAAGAAAATGTCAATTGACTTGTTGAAGTATTGCAATAACCCTTATCCAAAAACGAAATTTAAATCAACTTTTTAGCAGTAACACACTCACATTTTTCATAAAACAAACACATTTTTTTTCAGGAATCTACTCTCTGGAACCTAAAACTAATTTTAAAAAAAACATCTTTCTAGGCATCCACTGTCCCTAATTGTGCAAGAAAATTTCAATTGACTTGTTGAAATATTGCAATCACCCTTATCCAAAAACGAAATTTAAATCAACTTTTTAGCAGTAACACACTCACATTTTTCATAAAACAAACACATTTTTTTCAGGAATCTACTCTCTGAAACCTAAAACTAATTTTAAAAAAACATCTTTCTAGGCATCCACTGTCCCTAATCGTGCAAGAAAATTTCAATTGACTTATTGAAATATTGCAATCACCCTTATTCAAAAATGAAATTTAAATCAACTTTTTAGCAGTAACACCCTCACATTTTTCATAAAACAAACACATTTTTTTCAGGAATCTACTCTCTGAAACCTAAAACTAATTTAAAAAAAACATCTTTCTAGGCATCCACTCTCCCTAATCTTCCAAGAAAATTTCAATTAACTTATTGAAATATT